>NC_134827.1:88560150-88613358 GCF_004210375.1 Tachypleus tridentatus | reverse complement strand
CACAAAATGTAGTAGAATATTAAGAGATAAAAATATGACAAATTTATTTAATTGTAATTTAATAGTTGTATATGTTGCTATATTTTAATTTTTGCCTGTACCGTTATGGATGATGTAAATGCTACTTTTACTGTCCAGTTTACGTTGTTTATGATGAATTGGTATCAGTCATCCATACATTTACTATATTTAAAAAAAAATTGTGCTTGTTTTTTTCTAATACAGTATTTCAGTTGGATTGTTTGTTGTGGAATTTCGCACAAAGCTACTCGAGGGCTATCTGTGCTAGCCGTCCCTAATTTAGTAGGGTAAGACTAGAGGGAAGGCAGCTAGTCATCACCACCCACCGCCAACTCTTGGGCTACTCTTTTACCAACGAATAGTGGGATTAACCGTCACATTATAACGCCCCCACGGCTGGGAGGGCGAGCATGTTTTGCGCGACTCGGGCGCGAACGCGCGACCCTCAGATTACGAAGCGCACGCCCTAACGCGCTAGGCCATTTCAGTTGGAATAGAAATGTATTTATAACTAAGTTCTAAATACTATGAGGTTCCACTCTAACTTCTTGATCAAATGATCACGTACTGTTGGATAAAAGAAAGTCTATATAATATAAACAAAAATTCAAGTCTCAATAGATATTAAATTTCGTTCTCCTTTCTTTATTCGAATAGCTCTCCCCTCACTTCTTAGTTTTAATTAAATGTTTTATAATTTTGTAAGATTTTTGTTATAGTTTTGTGCGAAATTCTTAATAAAAAAATAATGAAAGGTAGAGTTTACTTTCATCACCCTATCTCTCATTGTACCCCGCTGGTACAGCAGTAAGTCTGTGGATTTTACCACTGACATCAGGAGTTCAATTCCTTTCGGTGGACTGAGCAGATAAGCCGATGTTGCTTTACTATAATAAAAAATAGAACTATCTCGTTATCGATTTTTAAAAATTATAGTAATAACGGATCTACGATCTGCAATTTGAAATTGATATTATCTTTATTAATACTTTTATAATAACTTGTCTTCATTTTACTCCAGGTTCTCGCATGATATAAAACATACAAATAATAAAGATGATTTGAAACCGTTTTTTTGAACAGCACATGAACATGTCATAAATTTATTTGTAATATGTCACTGTAATTATGAAAATTATTAAAAGCCAAGTTCGGCACTGGGCAATTTCATCGTTGCGAGCTTCTAAGTCAGAAAGGTCAAGGTGTTTGAAGTTAGACGATAGTTATTAAAAAATATATATTTTGTATACCTAATGGATTGTGCTCTGTGGTATCTGTAAGTTAATCAAATTAACATAAGTATGAATTTTCTTGTAAGTGCTAATTGTCAAGTAGCTCTTGTTTGATATTGTGAATATAGTAAATACAATAATTGCTGCAAAGGAAGCTAGAAGTATGTCTATCCTAACGCAAAAGTTCATAAAAAATTGTCGTAATTAGCACAAGTGGTTCAAAAAATAAACTGATAAGAGCCATTAGTTTGTTTTGAAAATTAAGATAATAATTAAAAAATAGTGTCACAAATGTTTACTTACTAAAACCTTTAGTACACTGTTAATATTTTATAAAATAATATTCTAATATAAGTACACAAATAATATAGTCTTTATTTTTGCTTTGGAGATACTTCTATTTTGTTGAGTCTCATTATCATGTTTGTGCATTATTGTGTGATGAGTCCATTTCCATTATGAAAAGCTGATGCGAATGGTGTCGAGGGTAATGTAAGACATTTTGAAGGACTTTCCACAAACCAATCACTTTACGCAAAATAAAACATAGTCACATCCAGATTGAGGTTAAACTCGAACTTATTCATCCTAAGCAAACAGTCATAACCATAATTCATCGTTTTATTTGACAGCCTGATATTTTATTCATTCCAGGTTTAATGCTCAAAACATCATAAGTACCGAATGCGTTTTAACCTATTGGTGAAATGTTTAAAAGGAGAATTCGTCTTACAGTATTGTTTCTTGATTGGCCTCACAGCGCTAACAAGCTAACTACTTCCAGCAAAGATATTTAATGTTCTAGTAGAAATAATAATGTCCAAAGTAATTTATTGAAGTTGAACAGTTTGTAATGTTCAAAATCTATAAACGTTCCTGGTCAAATATTGCAATTTTCCGATTAAGAGGTGTTAATCACTGTTATAGCTTCCCAGGCCGATAACTTTCCAATAATAATCACTTCCTTCGGCTAGACGCTTTTATATAAGAATTACGCGAGTTTGTAGAACTTTCGACAAAATTCTCGCGTATTTTCGTCAAACAAGCTTTCTTGATTCTTACACTAACGAGTGTACAACATATTCCGAGACCAAGCGCAATACATCGTCAAGAACATGCATCGCATGCCGAAAAGAAAACTATACAGAAAGAAACAGAGGTATTATAATAAATGTATAACGATAAATCCGTTACAATAGAAATAAAGTATTCCGTAGGAAAGTAGAAGAGGTGTGCTTAGTCTTCATCTACTTAATTTACTTTGATAGAGTTTGATTTATTAAAATTTCGCAAACAAATTCGTAAAATCTTCTATCCTTAGTTATCTTGCCTTCTGACTCAAATTGTACCTGAAAACAGTACAAAGTTATTAAGTTACAATTCTTATGCAATGTCCAAGTATTTTATAAAGATAAACCAGGCTAGCTTTATCGCCCAATTTGTAGTCTTTTAATACTACTTGATTATGTATTTTATTAAGATGAGAAAATCATTTTCAAGATCAGCCAACACTTGCATTAGAGAGGAGGAAATGGGAACTGAGGCGAATTCAAGTTTTAGGAAGGTGGTTTTATATGGACGGAATTCTTGTCCTGAGCAAAGACTTTTTATTAAAAAATGAACGTTTTATGCCACATTTTCAATTGGGTTTATGTCAAGGAATATGAGTTACAGTCAGAGTCTTACAAAATTGTTTTTCTTGCTTGTTTTCCTAGTTTCTGTATTTTAGATATTATAATTATAAGCTATATAGACAGATTTTTAGATGAAACAGATGTAGTTGTTATGGCCAAGATGCTAACAATCTAGTACTACTGTACTATATCATTTTTTGGAGGTACCATTTATCAGGAGATGATCTGAGAGGCCTCTGGTGGATGAAGGCTACTACGAGGCGTTACTATAAAGACAAGTAGAGTAGGAAGCATATTACTGGAAAAGTGATGATCGTTGGTACATCTAAGTGTCTCTTAAACAAGAAAGGGGCGACTAAAGCTACCAGATGCTGCTTGGAAACATAGGTTCATGCAGGCTGAATGTCAGGACCTCTAGTGATCTTTGATATAATAGGTTCATGCAGGCTGAATGTCAGGAGCTCTAGTGATCTAGTGCTGAATTTGCTCAAATGCGGTTGTTCTTGTGTTCTTGAAAAAAATCATTTGTTTGATTCTTAGAAGCTGACTATGGGAAACCATATTTGCTATTTTCTTCCATTGGAAGTGACTTCAAGCAGACTACTCTATTGCCTCTCAGTACTGCTGCAATGGAGGATATTTTCTTAAAGAGATTCAGCTTGTAACGGCTGAACCTAGAACCCGACAGTGCAATGCCTCGTACTGAACCTGTATCATCCAATTCTTAATGCAATATAGTACTTGAAAAAGAAGAATTTTAATTATTTGAGTTTAGTTATATCAAAAATTCAAGTGAGCAGTTCACGTAGTCAAATTCAAAACTCAAAGGGAAGTAGCCCATAAAAACTTTACCACTGAAGTTGGTTAAATGTGTTGCCTACACAGAAAAGCTTATCAAGTTTTTTCATGAAAAGATCATCTGCCGTAGTAACAGACCTAATCACATAAAATATACTGTTTCGTGTGAAAAAACAAGTGAGCTGTTGTTTCTGGCACAGTTTTCACTTTAGTTTTCGACTAATACTAACTCGCAGTAAATAAAACAGATGAATGAAGCTGATTTTTTAACTAACGTTATTCGAGCATTCAACAGAATCCATGGTTAACAGAATATATCAGATCACTGATCAACAACTGTGTAGAAATGTTGGTATCAGAACAGTGTTTGAGCTAAGTATTTTGCTGGTGTAAGTTTCTATAATTGCTAATTAAACTGCGTGGATGAAGGTTATGACAGTTTTTCGCGATCACGAAAAGATAAATGATGTAATTCCAATAGACCAACTGTCACATAATCTTTCGTGCTACTGCTTAAGAACAGTAAATATTAAAAAAAAAAAAAAACAGAGTAAAACATTTATCAGATGGGATTTAGATGGGTCCAGTAATGATTATGCAAAACATAGAGTGAATTTTAGGTTAGTGAACATAGCTCATTGACATTTTTCTTTTCCTGTAAACAGACAAACATCTGGATATGTTGAAGGGTGCTTGTTAGTTTAACATTCCAAACTGGAACCTGATTACTGAAAAGTCGAACCAGATGATTAAAAATACATTTAATACTGTTTTTGACATTTAACCTAGCTTAAATTTGCGGAATGCATGTTAATGTGTACTGAAAGTTACACTCTAATGTAACACATTGGATGTGGTGTTCAGTTGTTGGCAGGTTAAATCTGATGTATGAAGGTACAAACAAGAGGAACGAAATGGGTGAGATGTGTTATCATTGCTTACGACATTTTGATATTTAGTTACTGTTACTGAGAACCCGAGAATGTATTCCAAGTGGATAAAGAAGCAGGCTTAAGAACGAAAGCTTCTTACCTACATCTGTAGCATAAATCTAAGAAACGTAAAGTATATAAAAGTATATAAAAAAGCTCCTATTTCATACAGAAAGTTCTATATGACACATTGTATGCATAAGATTACCATAATACATTGTAATTAAGCTCCTTCGGTTTTTGCAATGCTGTTGATACAATTTTAGTAAATAGAAGAAATGTATTTACCTTTCTTTTAATTTTACTGTCTTATTTCAGGCCTTTATTAATTTTTGATGAATATGCTTCTTATTCTAATACTGAACCAATTACAATTCATTAAGAATAAAAATACTTAAAGCGTCCACATTTAAGAGGAGCGGTGTTACTGAATTCTGTTAATTTAACCCAAGCCTCAAATTAACAGTTATTGAACTATCTGGAATTCATAATTGTTTATACTCAGCTTGACTCACCATCATAAGTTTGGGTTTGTTTGAGTTTTTTCTTTATATGAATATGACTATGTTGTATTAACAACACTTCATTAAAAAATAATTCAAACCTGTTATATGTCGTCTTTTAACTCATTATTCCAATTCACTAATAATAAAATTTGTATTATGGCGCCAAAACTCCTTTTGTTTCGGAACTGTGATTATTAGCTTAATGGTTGGAGTTATAACTAAAATTCTTCTATGCTGGTTGATTGAAATTACCACTAAAAATACCAACAACAGTGAGAGTGTACATGAAGTGTGAACACGAAGGGTCTTGATAGAGAACCGAATGGTCTATTATTTATGTGTTTTGTTTTCAGATAAAGAACTTTATGTTTTGTCTGATAGTAAGCAAAGTAACAGAAAAATAACGGTGTAATCCTAAACTAAAAAAAATCACGGTTTATTTTGGGTAATTACATACTAAATGGCCTCAAGAATGTTAAGTTTTGTTTTCCCTTTTGGGAGAGAATAATATGAACTATGCTAGCAGATAGCTTCTATATGTTAAAACTTAATGTTTAGATCTTAGATAATTTTTTAATGTATGTGTATATAGTATTGTGAGTGACTTTAAAGATATTTGTATGAAGTCTACCATACATAATTAACTTATCAGTTGTGTTATACTAGTGGATTCCTTGGGTTAAACTAGACCATGTGGAAGGGCAACTCCGTATTAGTGGACCAATGGCGACTTTAGTAAATGACTTGTCAGCTTATATGAACTTCAGGTAGGTCTACTCACTAAAGATAATTTTGCTCGATAAACAAGTCTCAGATAAGCCTTCTCTCAGCAATAAATTCCTCGCTAGTTAGGCTTATTTTACCAACAAAAAACATTAAATTTCAAAGAGGTTGATACTCAATCAGTGCAGTGTTTTATTTGCAAAATATATATTTTTTGATATAATATATTTTCTGATTAAATTTAGAAACTATAGAAGTGCATACTAAAAATAAATTATCAAAATGAAAATGCTACTTTGTAGGAGAGACATCTTTCAAAATATGTTCGCCAACAGCAAAATACTTAAGATTGTCGGATATACAATACACTTTAGTTTAATAGTTATTATTTAGTTTATTTAGTAATTTAGTATTTAATGAATATTTAGTTTTCATAACATGAAAGTTAAAAGTTAATTATTTTGAAAGTAATAGATGACAAATTTTGTTACGTAACTCGGTGCGACACTTATGTGAAGTGTGTGTAGTTCAACTGCTGCAATATTGTTGTCATCATCTTTCTCGAAACTTCTAGCTTTTCACACGCTGTGCGAGTATTGTTACATTATAGCGTCTTCAAGTTTGTAAAAGTTCTAGGTCTCAATTGTAAAATATATGAATATTGTCCACCAAGTGAGTACAAGTTAAGATGTCATGGAAAAAGTATATAAAGAAAAACGTTAAATTAGTCGGCGTATAAGTGATTAGCATTAATGTGTGAATTTTGTAGTGTGTTTCATAGCTGGATTGTAACAACAGAGGTAAAATAATCTATCTTGTACATTGTTAAGCTTTGGATACAACTGTCGTAACCAAAAAGTTAAGTGAAGGTCAGTCAGAAAAAAAAGTTGGAAAATTTGAAGTTAGTCAGCGTATGAGTGATTAGCCTTAATGGGTGAAATTTTAAAGTGAGTTTCATAGTTTAAACGAGATGAAAAATAATTTGTCTTGTTAAAGGGCGTTCTCAAGTAACTGAACCTGCCTGTGTGGATGGACTTTTGATAAGAAAACAGAACTTTATTGAGTTTTAGATAAAACTGTGATTTCCTTTAGTGTAAAGAAAGTGTGCTTACGTTTTTTAAACAGATATTATTGTAAAACAAGTGGATTGTGTGCTATTCTTTTATTGTTCGAATTTATCACCAACAAGTTACAGACATCTACTGTGAAAATCCAAGCTCATATACATTAACCCTGATTTTGACGTGCCAGTCAATATTATACAGTGGTAAACGGAGGTAGAAGAAGACGTGGACGACTGCGAAAATATTTAGCAGTGGCAAAAATAGTGTAGAGATTACAATCATACTATAAAACTATGTTAACCAACTTTGATAAGTTGATTGAAAGAGGTGAGAAGCTTGGGTAAAAAGATAGTGAACTACGATAAATTGTTAAACAACAATAAGAACTAGAAAGAGAAGAGCAACAACAAAAGAAAGAAGCAGAGAAACAGAGAACAGAGGAAGATAGACTAAAAGAATACAGGAGCTAATAAAAAGACTGGATGTAAAAATAGAAAGAATCTGAGCATAAATAGACAATGAAGAAAACAAGAGGAAGAAGAGATTGGAAAGAAAGAGAATAAGATAACACTGAAAAAGAAAAAGTAGAGAGCGATAAAAAATACTGCGAAAAGAAATAATAAGAGAACAAATTGAGAGTGCCAAGCTCACTTAACAGAAAAAGGAAGGACATAAGAATTACACTAGGGTCAGGGTCAGCCAACTCAAGTTCCTCAAATTTGATGAACAGAAAGATGACATAGATACTTTCTTCGAGAGATATGAAAGATTCACCGAAAGTAAGAACTCAAAAAAAGGCATCTGGACAGTCTACCTTATCCCAATTCTCACAATAAAATGCTACAACTGTATGCAGATAAGATCTTAGAAGATGCCACAGGCTGTGACAAGTTAAAAGTGGCATTGCTGAAATGCTATGAATTTACCAAAAAAGAGTTTTCTCTGAGGTTCAGAGTAGTCAAACCTGACACTGGAGAAATTGTAATTCAGTTACATTGTGGAGATACTTCACAATGTAAACTGACACGCACAAGTATGAAAATAGTTTTGAGGGACTGGCAGATATATTAATGTGTGAACAGTTTATGATCACTTTCTTCGCTGACTAGTCACTGTTCCTAAAGAAGAGAGTATCAAAAGACGTGGATGAGATAAATAAGCTGGCTGAACAGTATACAGAACTCATAAGCAGCAAGTCCAAGAATAACTAATTAAAGCTCAAACCGGGGGTGGCTTGCTAAAAAAAGGATAACAGCAAACGTGGCAAGATATGAACAGTCAAAATTGAGATGGCATGGTATATTTTGTATAAAATTTCCACACAGAACAGCTGGAGCTACCTACAAATTTAGCGATGGCAAGATGCAGCTATCAGGTAAAACATAATCATTATAAGCATCAAATTCATCACAAGAAGAAAGTGCTGTATCCATGATTAAACAGTGCACAACTGGTGGTCAGCTCAAGTTAGCAAACAGGCCAACAGTGCCAGTGGTGTTTGGAGCATATGATAAAGTTGAGAGGCGACAAGTCTTAATATGCTAGTATATGAAAGTTATAGTTGGGACAAAGAAGAGAAAGTTCCTCAAGACAGTGGGTTCAGTGGTGCAGCAGTAATAACCAGTCTAGTATTTGATGCCCAGATGGTGGACAAGGTACATCTGTGTGTAATGATTGATGAAACAGTGAAGAAATTTCCCTAGCAAGAGCTAATTTAGACACTTAACACTATGTGGGAGATCTTGAGGCTATTTGTATGAAGGCACCTATCTATGACTTGATGATAGGAAGTATACCAAGAAGTAGAAGTGTTTAGGAACCAAACAAAAAGAATATTGATAAAGCATCTGCAGTCACCACTAGATTTCAATAAAAGAAAAACGAGCAAGCAAGACATAAAACCCTTTGAACTTTCGAAATGTGAAATTCTGAATGTAGGTTTATGGGAACTGAAAGAAAAAGAGAAAAAGGGCCCTTCACTGCAGAGACTTTCTAATAGTGCTCATGAGAGGTTTGAACACAAGACAAAAAGGGTTACTGGAGATGTGAAAAGATTAAGCAGGTCATGTTACATCTGTCAAAGGACAATAACTAGGGAGAAGGTAGCCAATCTGCCACTGAATGAGATGCGTATTATAGCTGTGGACTTGATTGGTCCCTTAGCATCTGTGTATTACAAGAGAAAGCAATATTTTTTAAGGTGATTGACTATGTGATACAATTTAGATAAAGTATTTTTAATTCTCCTATAATTGCGTTTATCCATGGAATATTTTGGGTAATGTGAACTACACCTAAGGAAAATGTTTTTAAAATTAATTTGTTAAACAAGGTTGATTACATATTATCGTTATTATCAGTCAGTAAGTTAACATCAAAAAGTACACATTCTTCTTGTCATTCGAGCAACTAAGTGTGAGTTGGATGTTGGGATCACTAAGATTTAGTAGTCAATAATATAAAGTAGAAATTTAAGATTTGTGGGGTTTTAGTTCTTATTAATTCACCATATAAGTGTCAAAGACATCATAAATCTTATATAAGCATAATCATTACAAGAATACTAACTATAATTGTTTACTTTGGTGACCCAAGCAGTGCTGATGAACCTTGAAAGGTGAAACTGCAGTCCATTGCAGAGGATATGATCAAACAAAGAATGCATTAGCCATCTACGTCACAAATCTTATTTTTAGTTTTAGCTTTGGTGACAAAAGGAAAACGCAAAAAAATCTGTAACATATATTTATGTAATTTAAACTTTGTTCTGTCACTTACGATTTTTATTTCAATGGAACATTCCTGAACAAGTTATAAAGAGAAACGATAAATGCCCAAAGTTTATTACTAATATAGAAATTTCTTAAATTCCAAAAGTTCATTGGACATGACAGGTATGTTGACGACTAGAATTGTCAGTATTCCTGTTATTTTGATGAGTTTTCTCATGATAACAGCAATACAGTTGTAAGCTTGAGAATACTTGTTTTGGAAGTATTTGTATATAAGTGTGTTATTGCAGAGTGATTTTGAGTATATTTTTAGAATAAAGTTTGTGAATTGTTGTAATGAACTTAGGACTTCTCCCCATATGTACGAACATAAAAGCGTATAGAATGTATTGTTTGAAATTATGCTAATTATACAAATAAAGAACTCATTTACTTCTAATGCTCCTTTTTCTAGCTATGTCTTAGCAGTACCATCGGATCACGTTTGGGGTCAGCAATTGCCTAACGGTTCTTGGAATGGAATGATGGGAATGTTGGTGAACAATGTAGGTTATTATAACATAGGTTTATTTATCGTAAGTCAGTGTTTCATTTGAAGCGTAGATAAATTATATTATTATTAAAAATCTCGATACATGTGCTAATTAAATTTCTTCCAAAAAAATGTGTATTTAGATGCCACCTCAGAGTATGTGCTTTTAATTTTACATTATTTAATTTCATTAAATTATTTACATATTTGTTATAGTATCTATTTTGCAAACAAGCTAGGCCTAAGTCTACAGGTGATGAAGAAAAGGTTTTTATGGTATATGGTAGCCCTAAAAGGAAAGCAAGATTTAATTTTGAATATGACATAAACGTTTTAAGTTTTGTTTTTCTCGACGTGTGTTAAGTTTGTTAATAGTTGCAAAAATATTTTGATTCTATAGTGAAACCTTATCTGCTATTAGTCGTCAAAGTTTGTCAGTTACAGCGATAGAAGCGGAAATTATGAGTCTACTATTAATTCAAATTAATCGTTTATTCGCCACTTTGAAAACAAAATATTGTTGATTAGCGTACACAAAATGGCTTGACATAGTTTTGCGAAATGCTACACCTTAACACTAGTTGTTAAGTGACTATGATACGTGCTTATTAACAGTGAAGTCAAAGTACTACGTACTTCCGTTAAACCTAAATTGGACATTTGATCGTGTTTTATGACAGATAGCAGTCACTCATTTCCAACTAACAAAGAAGAAGCAACAATGAACATTAAAACGAGAGACTTGTTGTTTGGCGTTTTATGGCGCAAAGCAACTAGGTCATCTGCGCCAAACAACTGATAAAAAAATAAAATAACAGTAAAAGTATTATAAAATTTAAAGGGAAATTAAGTTAAAACAAAAACAGTGGCCCAAGGTTGGATAAAAACTTTTATAGAATTGAAAAGGCCAGTGGCCCTTAAAAAATAAAAACACTTGTTAACATTGCAAATGACAGTGCCCAACGTCAGGGTTAAACCCATGTTAAAACATATGTAAAATGGTGCCATCTTTCAGAGTCGTAATGACAGTAAAATGTGGGACATTGTGACTTGTGTGTCACACAGACCACACATTGGTGCATCAGTCCCAGTTAAAAAATAATGAGTTAAAAAACTGTGACCAATGTTTCTGATCCTAATTGCAACAAGGGGGCCAAAAAGTCCAATGGATGACTTTATCTTTTAAAAAAAGCTGCTTATTATGGGGCCTGACGTTGTCAGGTGGGTTAAGGCGTTCGAATCCCCGCCGTACCAAACATGCTTCCCCTTTCAGCCATGGGGGCGGTATAATGTGATCCATGACAACG
Source organism: Tachypleus tridentatus (assembly GCF_004210375.1). Taxonomy (NCBI): domain Eukaryota; kingdom Metazoa; phylum Arthropoda; class Merostomata; order Xiphosura; family Limulidae; genus Tachypleus; species Tachypleus tridentatus. The sequence continues at coordinate 88,601,877 of NC_134827.1, read as the reverse complement.
AGAAAACCCACTTGTAGATAAAATTATATATTCAAAAACACGGTTGGAATGGGTAAAGAAGGCACTAATACAGGAGCGAACAATGTTTTAACCTTTTACGGTCATCGTCAGGTTCACAAAGAAAGAAAGAGGTAACTGACCGATAGCTGACCACATGTTTTAAGGGAGTTGTGTAATTGAGTGTAGGAATATAGAGGACATGCTTAGATGTTTGATTACATTTATTAATATAGATATAAAGGCGTTCTTTTGTATTGGTTTATTTTGGGCTTGAGTTGTTGTATAAGAAAGGCTTCTTTAATTTTACGTTTGTTTATGTTTGTTTCTTTATTTAGTATTTGGGTGTTTTCTATAGTTATGTTGTGTTTACTTGATTTGTAGTGTTCGAAAACGTGTGAAGGTGACTTTTTGTGTTCTTTGAATCTAGTTTCCATTTTATATTTGTTTCTCCAATATAGAAGTCGTGGCAGTTATCACATTGTATTTTATAAACAATATTGGTGTTGTGTTTATCAGTGTAGTTTTTACATAGTATAAACGTTGTTCTCTCTTCAATTAGTGCCTTCTCTACCCATTCCAGCCGTTTTCTTAAATATACAGTTATAATGTGATGGTCAATTCCACTATTCGTTAGTAAAATAATAGCCTAAGAGTTGGCGATGGGTGGTGATAACTAGTTGCATTTCCTCTAGTATTTCACTTCTAAATTATGGACGGCTAGTGCAGATAGCCCTCGAGAAGCGTTGCGCGAAATTCAAACAAAAAATTATTATTATCACGTTGCTCACTCTACAGTCATGTGAAAAAGTTAGGACACCCTATGAAAGCCTATGTATTTGTGTAACATTTTTGGATATATAGATATTTAATCCCAATTTCAACAATAGTAAGAGATTATAAAAATATAACTAACCAATTAAAACTGAAAAAAAACTTTTCAAAATATTTTGTAAATGTAATTCTACAAAAATACATATTCTACCTGAGGAAAAAGATAGGACACCCCCAGGTTTATTCTCATTTAAAATGGCTCAGCTCACACACAGGTGTATCACACCAGGTGCACATGATTAGAAGATCATTACTCAGCATTTTGAATGAGGCTTGTCCTATTTAAACCTCAGACATTTAGTTTGGTGTGCTCCTGACTGTTGAAGTGAGAGTTAGCACCATGGAGAGAGCAAAAGAGCTGTCTGAGGCCTTCAGAAAGACAATTGTAGCAGCTTAAGAGTCTGGTAAGGGATTTAAAAATATCTCAAAAGATTCTTCTGGCTTTGACGTCATACCTTCCGAGCATGTGCACTGGCCCACTAAAAAGCAATATGGTTTAAAAGTATGGGATACCTACAAAAGGTATACCAGGCCACTGTTTGAGCCTTTCATTACAAGTGGCAGGCAAGATTACACCATGGACAAGGATACCATGAAGGATACGTGTCTAGGTTTTACGAATGTATTGAACAGCTGCCTACACAATAGTCAGTCACTGCTGCCATACAGTTGTCTACAGATGGCTTGCAAATTCTAAGAGATCTGTGAAAGAGAGCCAGTTTGTCTGGTCCAGTTTCCATTTAGCCACGCGGGTCAGGTCGCATCGACCATGGCCAGTTTTTCTTAAAATGATAAGAGAATGATCACTGCCCCATGGGTCACTGTCAACCCTCCAAGAGAAGTAAGAGAAAAATGAAAGGGATTAGATAGAGAGATCAATATCAGTAAAGGACTGACTTGGTGCATCTATAAGGATATAAGGACCAATACTGAAGAAAAAAAGATTGTGATCCGAGAGTATACCCTCTGTGGAACGAACCCTAACCTCAATATCAGCACCAACACAGAGGGAATTATATTTATTAAAATCCCCAGGATTTAAAGAGGAGATGATAACTGTTTAATGAGGACATCAAAGTCTAATTGATCTTAGGAAAAAGTATAGAGAACAAATAGTGATGGTATGACCCAATGATGGTAAAGACAGGGTGGGCACATGCTGATCAACTAGCAATGCTACCCCTCCATGTACTCATCCATTATGTAACCTGTCATTTCTGTGCAAAGAAAACTGCATTGACAAGTTTCAGAAAGAGATAAACAGATTGATAAGAATCAATCAAATCCTTAATGTAATCTATATATGAACGAAAACCCTGACAGTTCCACTGTATCAAAGTGGCCATTTTTATTTATGTTGAGAAGATTTGGTCAGAGAGTCCTTCTATGTTCAACCACGTTTTTCTCTTTATTTTCTACGGATCCTGCCCTGGGTCGAATATGTGGGTCTCTGTTTTTTCATATTTTATGCTTGTGGAGCACATTATACTCATTTGGCAGATTGTTATGTTTAGTAGATAATTAAGAATTATTTTTGTGGTTTAAAACAGGTGCTTCACTTAAGTATCACAACAGTTTAGATTTCTCAATAGAAGAGTTTGTAAAAGTCTTTCATATAAACTAATATATGTAATAACTATTCCTAATAAGAGTTAATATAAATTATATTGTTGTTTATGTATTGAAATATATTTGTGTTAAGAAAGAAAATTGTGTATCAGTTTTGTTGGAAAATATCATAAACCTCATACATATTAACATGCTATTAACTTCTAAATTAAAATTCTGGTTATTTGAAAAAGTACTAGGTAACACATAAAACATAATAAATCAGAGAGTCGTCCAACGTAAATTATAATATGCAACACTATATATTGCAACGAACATTAGGTCTAGAAAAAGTAACATACTTTTGAATTTAGACTGAAAGTTTCATTCAACATAATATCAAGTCATAAGGAATCTACAAAGATACACAATGGGCAATCTGTGCAGTGCTTATGGGAGGTATCGAAACTTGATTTTTATCGTTATAGGTCCTCAAAATTACCGTTATTCCGAGCATCATTAGTATATTTGTTTCTTATTTAAACTCAGTGCAGAGCATACAAATTATAAAACGACAGTTACTAGGTCAATTCTTGTTTGAAAATTAAATGTATATAAAATGAAATGTTTTTACTTTACAAGTCATCTTAATTAGAATTCATACAGTTATACAAGCTTTTGTGGGTCATTTTCTTCTCTTTACTTTCACCATCAGTCAAGATATGAAGAAGAGAAATACTACATCTGTTTTAGGATATAAACATTGTTACCAAAACTAATTCAATTGCGTAGGTATTAGAAACCTATATTCATGATTTAAGATAATCTTTAAATAGAAGATACTTATATTCCTTAATCAAGACAATGTGTTCAACATTGTACCCAAATATTAATTAATTTAGAAAATCTGTTATATATTAGACAATCTTATTCGTAAATTAAAGAAATGTCTTAAATACAAATATGTAATTGCCTTTGATAATATATATAAAACTAAATTGATACATCGTATATCTCAATATTCCTATGAAATACTGAGTTACAGAAAATTTTTCTTAATCATAAAAACGACTTACGTTTTTTTGCACTATCTTGTCTCTTAATCATCCATAATAAATAAAAAGTGTGACTAATAGGTGAACAGAATACATTTTTCCTGTTATCAGTCTGTGACACATTACTGGACGTTAAACTGTGTTTACGTTATCATGAACTGCTAGGAAAACTATATTGTGTAAAATTTATAGCAAAAGAAAAATAGCATAAATGTATTAGTTTAATGAGAGAAATATAATTATTGTATAATCGAGATTTCTAACATCATATCTCACGTTCATGAAGTGTTACTAATAACAAAAACAACAAAATTAAAGCATTTGGTAGTTTCAGTCTTATTGGCACATTACGCAACAGAACGGATGAACAGTCAGGTGAGAGACTCTCAATTTAAAACTGCTAACCAAAAGTAGAACAACCACATAGCTACTCTTATCTTCAAAATGGGATTGATTATCATAGTTATAACACCTCCCCAGATAAAACCAACCGTCTGTGTAATTTCTGATCCCGAAATATTCTTATTAAATACTGAGATTTTATTTGTATTATTTACAAAAATCACGACTAAATAACTTCTTAAACCAACGACTTCATATAGTCAAGAAATCATTCATATTGCATTAGATTATTAAATCACCCTACGAGATTTGTAAAAATAACTCACTGACGTTATTTTTTGTGACTATACATTCACTCTAACTATAACACAATTTGGATAGTAAAATTCATTCCTTGGACACAATAGTTGTGTTTTAACAGTTTCAGTTTCTCCGTTGCTAGAGATGTTAATGAAATGGGCTGGTTACATAAGGATGCTTTCTCTATGCACAGGATCGACATCATTGCTAACTGCACTTTTAACAAGAGATGGTAACTATCTGAACATATGAAGCCTATTCAAGCCTTTCTAAAAGCATCGGAAGCTAAGTAGGCTGTCGTCAAAAAATTACTGATATGAAGTACATTAGGATACCTTGGCATGTTTATTTTAGATAGTGCTTAATATATTTAAAAACGTAGTTTGATAGCCTTATTTCCGCACTGTTCTTTGTTCAATATGTTGGTTAAAGTAATCATTAAATTAGAAATTCACCAACATGAGGATGTAACAAAAATATTTAAAAATATGTGTGACTAATATTTGTTGTTTTATGTCAGTGGAATGTTCTTCTATTTCAGAAATCCGATATGGCAATCGGGCCATTCACTGTAACATATGAAAGGCAGAAGGTTGTGGATTTTACTTCACCAATAGGTACCGAATATCTATCTATTTTGGTGAAAAAGATGGAAAGTGAAAACCATGTCTTCAGTTTTATTTTCGCTTTTCAGTGGGAGGTTGGTGATTTTCTTATCACATATTACACCACAAGGTGTCATGCATGAAACATTATCACGCCTAATAACACTTATTATTCATTTCTGTGTGAAAGTTTTACATCAGACTGTTAATTAAAGAAAGCAAAGTTTGATAAGTCTGCTTCACCATTAATTGAAATTGCTGTGAAAACAAAACGTTGAAGTAAACGATACTTCTGACCTTGTCAGTCATTGTATCTCACTATGGCTCGTCCTTGTAACATCTTTTCTTCTTCTTCTACGTTTTGTATTTACTCACAAACGTTTTTATTATATTCTCTAAGAAGAGTTTCATCAGAAGTGGAACAGTGTATACCTAAATGTGAATTATTATCATTTGTATGTGATCGGTAAATGATATACATCAGTTGCAAGCTATGACTATTTCAACTCTACACTGGCCAATTAAACAAACAAATAATAAAATGCTCGTATCTTCCTCCCATTCTTCACAAAACATTTAAAACTGATGATGGTGATTTAGTTTGAAAAGAAAACTTAATATATTTTATGAACAGTAATTATTAGGGTTTTTTTTCATAATTGGAGCATTTTTTACATGTTTCAGTACAATATTCTTGGTGAGTTACAATTATTTTTCGCAGGTTTGGTTCTGCTTCTTTGTATCTTTGTTTGTGGTATCTATAGCAAATAAGTGGATGAAAGAAACACAAAACGTAAGTGGATCACGTGGAACATCGAGAGAAGTTGTGCAACAATTGTGGCTGTTTTATAGCAGTACTGTTTTCCAGAGTAAGTACTACACCGGGCAAGTATCTTAAATGTGTTGCTTGCTAGTAAGAGTAAGAATTAATTTGTAATTTATTTATTGGATGATAGGTTTACAAATAAGTATGGAGTATTTTGTATATTTTACAAAAACGTTGCACATATAAAATGTACTGCAGCAGTTTTTATATCTTATAAAAATTTGTTTTTGTGCTTATTAATGAGAAAATGACTGCATCAGTTGTTCAATACAGAATAACACTTCAACTTTCCATCAGTGTGGCCGTTTTATGGTGTATTTTTATCCAACATTGATTCTGAAGACCAATGTTGTGACTTGCTAATACTTGGACTGTCTTATGTTACTGTTTGAGGTTAATAACTGTTCCATTTTCCTATGCACCTACTACTTGCATTTTACAACTATTATGACAATATTAACATTTATAATAACTTCCGTGCTAATTTGCATAGTTGAGGATCATTTTTCTCATATAAAACAATGAAGTTTTATGTCTTTTGTAGTACAATTGTTATGTAAGTAAATACAGGATTACTTGCACATATATTAAGGCAGTAGCGCTTTTTTTAAAGCTAGGCACTAAGTCAGTTTTATATATTTGATGAGAGTGCTGTTTTTAAGGAAATATATCTCTTCACTTTGCATATTTAAAGTCAAAGATATTTTATACTGTGTATTTGATTTTTGGTGGGCTATCTGTGCTCTGCCCACCACAGGTATCGAAACCCGGATTTTAGCGTTGTAAGTCCGCAGACATGCCGCTGAGCCACTGGGGGGTAATATCATAAAAATACTTCATCTTTGAACGGTTTTACTATTATACTCGTTTTCGTAAATCATTTTTTACATCAAATTTTTCAAAAGTATAGTACAATTTCCTTTTGTGATGACATTATTAAACTATGAATTGTCATAGTTGAATAGTTCATAGAATAAAAAAATCATTCACACTTGCTTGTTATATTTTGTATTAATTTTTCTCACTGCTCTTTCTAAAGATGAATAAATGCATTTTTACTTATGTAATTAGGCGAGAGATAAGCACACAAAAACTTTGTAATCTGTGTATCTAACAGAAATGTGGCTTATTTTTCAGATGTACCAACTCCTAAAGCGAATGCAAATAAAGTTTTACTTTTGGCTTGGTTGCTGGCAGTGTTTGTATTAATGTCCAGCTTCTCTGGTCATATGATGTCTTCACTGACCTTAAAGATTCCTCATCGTCAGGTGGACAGCTTGGAAGATCTTGTCAAATTTGGTAATATAATACCAGTAATGGAACCAGGAACTTCGACTGAGACCCTATTCCGTGTAAGAATAAAACTAAATAAAGCTAATAATAATGCTGCATGATTAAACAAACTTTCAAACTACACATTCACTTTCTGTCGAATATGTGTTAGAAGGAGAAACAAGTTTCGGAAAGGCATAACTTCAAACTTTAGTGACACTTGCTTCGATATGTTTAACTGTAATAGAAAGAGTCACTTGAACAAAGCAATAAAACAACTTTTTAAGCATTATTAGTTATCGGCAATTGGAATTTGAATTGTAAAGAAGTGTCATCTCTAAGTTTGCTCAAGATAACAGTATTTATCAAAACACACGGCAGAATAACGTGCGACAAACCAACCTGTGTGTTATTAACAGGAGTGACAGTTTAGCGATTCTCACTTTCTTGAGCTCAGCCTGTGGTAATCCAAACTAATAAACGTTTTCCGTTGATGTACTTTACCAAATTTCAAGATAATCCATTAAGAAATGCACGAGATATAAAAATCTCCAATTTTAGTAGAATTTCTTCCTATTATTATTTATTTTATTATTAAATAAAATATGAAAACTTTGTTTAATATGAAACATACTTATTTCCATAAATTATTTTCAAATTTAATACGCTGATAGATCTTTAAAACCGACAATTAAATGTTAAATCCAATGTAAATTTAAGTCAAATGTTCAAAGTTATTCGACAAAAAACTGGCTAATTTTGACTTAACTTTTTGAGCAGGCTTACGCAAAATGTAACATGAAATATCGGTCTAACATTTTTTTTACATCTTTACCTAAGGGTAAAGGTAGACCATTTTTAGTTTTTTTTTTGTAATTAAATTAAACATTCAATCTTTCTTTGGTTTCACATTTTTATCACAACTAAGGTGTTTTTGAATAGACTATTTATTAATACATACTAACAAAGCACAGTAATAAAGTGACACTCGACAGTAAAAAAATTAGCTTTAGGATCGTAACCCTATTATTCGGAGCAAACCAATATTTTATACAACCAACCATATTATTTAATATATATAGTGGGAGTTTTTTTTTTCCTGAAACAGTGTTAATAACTTTCTTCATAATAATACTAGGTAAACCAGATTAACAGTTTTTTGTTATCACTCACGTATACTCAGTACAGCCGTATCAAACATAATTAATTACCAAATTGCTTAAGCTAATATCACGTAACAGTTAATGCTCTTTAATTACGAGAATTTAATAAAATCTAGCAAATTTGTGCTTAAAAGTTAGCAATAAATAATGAATAACAACTGTCCACCCCTATTATTCTATTGAAAACTTGAGCTAAAAATGGCTAAACTCGTATCCTTGACTAAACCAATACTTAATGTACCTGCATGTCCTTTCACCCTGTAGTTTTACTGTTCTAAATAAGGTATATAAAGACGTTGGATTAGAACAACAAAGCAGTCAGACGGTAAAGGAATGATATCAAGTAGTGATGCTTATGGCATTGATAAGAATTTTACAACAAATATTCACTTCATTAGTTATCTAGGTCGCATATTTTATATTATAAAATATATATATATGGTTTATCGCATAAGTAACAAAGACATCGAAACTAAAGAATTAAACAATCATGAAGTTTAATCATATTTTTATTTAAAGAAGCATGAGGTTTTCATTCACCACTTTTTTATCAAATCGTACAGCTTGCAACAAAGGCGCAGGTGTGTAACTTGAAAGATTGCACTTTGAACGTTGAGCGTAGAATTTCTTTGCAAAATTACACATGGATATTACAAAATTCTCTTTCTATGAATACCTGTTGGAGCACTAGTAAGTCCAACGTTTGAATAGTTCTCAGCTGTATGTTTGTTGATGGCGAAACGTTTGTCTAAAAGTGTATTTTAATTCGTGCTCGATCGCTTAGTACAGTAGTAGAGTAGTACGTGTAAAGGACTGTGTAATGTCAAACTTGTGTTTATATATAGCCAGGTGACACACGTTTTGTTTACATGTGTGAGTACATGGAGTATTATTTTGTTGTTATTTAAGATCTTTAGATGTATTTCATGTCTGTAAGAAAAAATTGGGGAGGGAATGTTGAAAAGAGATTTATGGTAAGGTCTTCATTTAGTATGATCTGAATGTTTAGTGTGATATCTTTGTCCTTCTTATTTTCATTGCCACCCGACCCGCGTGCTTAAGTGGAAGCTCTCAATAGACGACTGTGTGGCAGCAGTAACTGACTGTATTATACAAGCAGTTGCTCAATGTATTCCTAAAACTTCAACACGTTTTCCACTATATCCTCGTCCATGGTGGAATCCTGCCTGCCACATGGCACAGAAGGCTCAAAAACTGGCCTGATACTTCACGTAGATATCCCACACTCTCGCACCTCATCGCTTTTCAACAAGCCCGTGCACATACTCGGTGGGTAAGACGTCAAAACCAGAACGAATTTTGGATTAAGTTCACAACCAGCAAAGTCATATGGGACAAAATTCGAAAGGTCAGTGAGCAATATAATTCTGTCCTCCTCTCGATCTCGCTCCCTGATGGCCAGTAAGTAGCTGATATCCGGAGTATCGTCGATACTCTAGGTGAAAGCTTTTGCCGGGTATCTGGTACTTCTGCTTTTTCCTCCACCTCCGCCACAAAAAATGGATAGAGCAATCATCTCTTTCCTTTAAAGCTAGTTGTCTCTGTGACCATAATCATCCTTTTACACTTGTGGAACTCAAACTGGCCCTTCATGAGTCTGGCAGTACATCGGTTCGACCTGATAATGTACACTATGAAATGCTGCGCCATCTATCTCCTGCTTCTCTTGCTATTCTTCTGATTGTTTTTAACCGGATCTTGCAGGAGAATGTTTTTCCTGATGCCTGGCACCAGGCTTTGCCCTACCTTTTTCTAAGCCTGGGAAGGATCCAAAGATTTCTTCAAACTACTGTCCAATTGCTTTGACGAGTTGTCTCTGTAAGACCTCACAGAGGATGGATAATGCTCGTCTTGTTTGGTTCCTCAAATCAAACAACCTCCTCTTGTCCACCCAGTGTGGGTACCGACAACGGCGCTCCACCGTGGACCACCTGATTCGACTCGAAACGTCAGTCAGAAAAGCCTTTCTCAAACGGCATCTTGTATCAATATTCTTTGAGAAGGCTTATGATACAACATTGAGGTATAGCATTCTACGTGACCTTATATATATGGGTTACATGGCCATTTGACCATTTTTTGTTAAAAATTTTTAATAGGCAGGAGATTCCAAGTTCGTGTGAGTTAGACACTTTGCCGTTCTTTTCTACAGGAACTTGGAGTCCCTCAGGACTGTGTTTTGAGTGTCACACTTTTCAGTATAAAGATTAATACAATCACTGAACAACTCCCTCTCACTGTTGCAAACGGGCTCTATGTCGACGACTTTCACATTTCATGTCAGTCATTGAACATGAGGTATATTGAGCAGCAGCTAGAGACTACCCTCAATCGTTTACTGAAGTGGACTACAGAAACGGTTTTAACTTTTCTCTATCTAAGACCGTTTGCATGCACTTTTACAGCCAAAGGGTTATTCACCCTGATCCTGAACTCCGTATTGGTGAAGTTGTGCTGCCTGTGGTTCCTAAGACAAAGTTCTTGGGGCTTATCTTTGACCATAAGCTGACCTTTATACCACTCAACAAGCAGCTACGGGTCAAATGTACAAGAGTACTGAACATCCTCCATGTTCTCTCTTCCACCATTTTGGAAGCGCATCTGTGTTCTATGCTAAAGATATATTGTGTTCTTATTCGATTGAAACTCGAGCATGGATCACTGGTATATGGCTCTGTCAGGACCTTTGCCTTATAGATGTTCGACTCCATTCATCATCAAGGACTTCGGCTCTGCACTGGGGTTTTCTGCACTTCCCCAGTTCAGAACTTATACATAGAGTCTCATGAACTTTATTTGCACCTCCTCCATCTGCAACTGTCTTTACAATGTGTTTGGAAACTTCGTTCCTTACCAGAGCATCCAACCTGCAGTAGTGTTTTTCGTTTTCAGTGGGCCATACTTTTTTTAGAAAAGACAATCTGCTATTGCTCCTCTTGGCCTTCGTATCCAGGCGCAGTTGGATGAATTAGGTTTGTCCTTGGATAACATTGCTGTATCCACTGGTCAGCCCATTCTACCATGGCTTATTACAGCTCCCAAATGTAATCTATCTTTAAGTCATCTGAGAAAAGTAGACACTCCAGATTGCACATACTGCCTGTTATTTGCTGAACATTTTCGAATCATCTTCCATTTCTATTTATACAGATGGTTCAAAATTAGGTGACTGTGTGGGCTATGCCAGGGTTTATTGTGGTTAAGTGGTTACGCTCAGAATCCCCTCTACAGCTTCTGTGTTCCCTGCCATTTCTCTTGCTCTGGATCACATAGAAGCTAAGCAGTACTCAAATTGCACTATTTATACCGATTCGCTTAGTTCTCCACTGTCCCTAGAATCACTTCATGTTAGTTCACACCCTGTTCTCGTCGATATTTAAAACCGACTGGCCCATTTCTCTTTAACATCTACTTCTATCTAGTTTTTCAGGATATTGGGTCACGTTAGTATTCGCAGGAAAGAGCTCGCCGACACCGCAGCTAAATGTATCTGTTCTGGCACTATTACCACCGTGCTTTGTTCCATACGTGGTTTATGGTTTTGTATTCAAGGCTCGGCTCTGTCCCAGTTAGCAGTCGACTTGGAGTGAGCAACGTGAAAACAAGTTTTTCGAAATAAAACCCAATATTGGACTTTGGTCGTCTTGTTTCCGTAATGATCGGAAAGAGAAAGTTGTTCTAACTAGACTACGCACTGGTCACAGTTTTATAAATCATTGCTTTCTGTTATGTGGAACTGATGCACCAATTTGTTGTCTGTGTAACATTCAGGTCACAATAAGCCACATTTTACTTTCTTGACGTCGTTATGGCTCTCAACGATGGCACCATTTTAAACATGTTTGGTCCCACGGTTTGTCTGTAACGTTAGACAGTGTTATTGGTGATGGTGACACTGTCCACCTTGGTAATATTTTTAGTTTTTTAAAGGCTATTAATCTTTTTAATGCTATCTAAGTTTTTAATTTATACATTAGACCTTTCTTAGTGTGATTCTCTTTTAAGAATCACAGTACATCTAGCTCGATTTGAAATTAGAAAATGGCCGTAACGTCAAATAACTCGGAACCAGGACTGGAAAGGCAAACTTCAGGTGACTAACACTGATGTTTAAACTACCCTTTAGTCATCCTGGCGAGTTGTTATTAAAATTTTACTACAAGTCTTTTAAAATTTTTATTACTTTTTAAAAATGGCCATGATGTCAAATAACTCGGAACCAGGACTGGAGAGGCCAAATTCAGGTGACTGACGGTGGACTTACCTGCTTGTCTTCCTGGCAAGTTATGATAATTACTTTTACGCTACAGAAAGTCCTTTACAACTTTTATTACTGTAGTTTTTCTCTTTCCTTTTATGAGTTTTACTAAATTTCCTCTAATTCTAACTTTTTACCGGATGTTTGACGCAGATCTTTGTGTCATAAAACACCAAATCAACCAACCAATCTTATTTTCTGATGGTATATTAGAACAAATAAAATACACTCTGTGTGTTATTTATTGGTAGGGTTGAATGTTTGCTTCTGGCTATACGAACTAATTTTGGTAGCAACTTTATGGATGATAGAATCAGAGTAGTGTCTTTAAAAAAAGTTTTAATGTCTTTGTATTTCGATTTATAATTATTATAATCACTACTTAATTTACATAGTCCTAGAACTCGAAAGGTACAGTATTGTATAAAAATATTAGGACAAAATAACTTCTTTTCATTCTCTCCAATTTATGAAGCTAATTCTTCCATGACATAACAAAGTGTAAATTTCAACACGATGGTAATGCTTCACCGATCCTGTTGTACTAAATACGAATATTAATAAAACTTTTTACATTTCACCTGGGATTTATCTTCCATTGTTCTTTGAAAGTAGCATAAAATCTAATTTTTGACTTTGTCCTAACACATTTGCACAATACTGTAGGTATATGTGTGTGAATATGTTTCTCTGTAATGTATCCTAGTGGTCAGATGATTGCTTTGTGTATAAATATTTATATATAATAATGTCGAGAAAAGGGAGTGTTGTGTCGGATACTTCCCAAGTAAATAGAAAGAGGAAAGAAAATGTAGAAACGTTTTTAGATCTGATGTCGTCAGTGTAGCAACGATACATAATTGATATTGATCCATTGTATTGATTAAATATACGAATTCGGTGTATTCAACAACAACATAAAACAACTCTCACATATAATTCATTTAGCATTTGGCGGACACAATGATGTATTTTGTGCGATAATTACACCAACTGTGCAGACGGGAGAAAGAAGTCTTCGAAGTACTTGATCCTTCCAGATTATGACTAAAGGACCTAAATTCAAGCCGAATTCAAGGCTGCTTAGCCCAAGTGCCGATTAGATGAACATACCAAATACCTTTATGACAACTTAACCAAAAATATATGATCATATAAGTCCATGAAAACAACTAAACAACGGAAACCATAGTACAATGCAAAATGATCCCTATGAAGGTAAAACATAACAAACAGTGATATCCAACATTATATCATCCCCTATAAAACCACAGAAATACACTTGGTACCCCCGCTACATCTATTCTCAAGCCCAACCCCAATAAAATAAAACAAATCTATTCTTGAATATGGAGTTTTGACATTTAATCCAAAGATATTTGGTTTGTGAAGCCTTTTTTCAATAAACAATTATAATTAAATTTTTGGTGTTTCACTAAATTTCTCATTTTGTCCTCTTTTTCAGGAATAAAAATTCCTAATGATAGAAATGTAAAGAATTGTACCAAACAATATTAGCTAATTAAATTTTTTAAAAAAACATGAAACGTGATATTACTTATAAAACACGTTGATAGCCAGAGGCTTGCTTTTAAGATTCACAAAAGACAGAATATTCACATGTATATATATACAGAATTCACATTAAACAACAGTAACTGAAGAAACATACAAAAACACTCTAAAAGTTATAAATGAAAAATCTATTATATCGAAAGTTATACCAACACTGAATCCCTAGAAACGTGTGACACCAGTACAGTAAATTTCAATAACGTCCTTCCAAACAATGTCAACACCAATATAAACTACTTTTGTACATTATATTCTTAATGTTTTGAAAAATAAATATAGATAGTCAATAAATTAAGGAACAATCATGATAATTTATTGTTTTAGCACAGTGTGGTAAAAAACAACTTCGGTTTTTGTGTTTTTCATTCTTAACATTCATGATAATTCTGAAAAGGTTGTTTTATTCTACAATTTAAAAAAAAAACAACTTATAATTTTTGAGTACAAAGCCTTGAAAACTTGTTCGCGAATCTGAAAAAATAAAAGACTGTAAATATTATAAAGTAATCTGTTATTTACTTTGTATATGGTTAGTATGTCTAACTATTAATCATGTTTTTTGGTATGTACGGACTGACGTATTTATGCATTTATGTTCCTTGCAGAATGCAACTTCAGGAATATATCACGATGTTTGGAAAATATTTGTAGACAGCGACGAAGACCTCCCTGCTCCTAACACACTTGAGACAGACATCATTCTGGATAAAGTTAGTGCTGGTACTCATGCTATTATTAATGAACACGAGCATTCAAAAATTTTCGTGCAGAAACGATTTCATAGAAAACAAAAATGCGAATTTTATTTTGCAAAATCCTTATTTTATCCAACAAGCCAGGCCATGGGTTTTCGTAAAGGTCTTCCTCAATGTTTTGTGAACAAAGTTAATCAATTGTAAGTCCTTCCATTGTTGTTTGTTTTATATAATTTAAGTATTCACAATTTTATGGTGCTTTTATTTCAATTTAATATTATATAATTTCAAAAAGTAAGGTAAGCAAACACTTCCTGCTAATCTGATGATTGTTTTATTTGTTTAAACTGTTAGATAGTTGTAAGCCTTGGAAGCTGCATGAGGTTATTACAGTTGTAAGCTGTTATCGGACAGTTGTATATTGTACGTTGAATTATTTGTGTTATTCAGAATACCATATATTAAAAGGTTTCATAATAGCTTCTTTTCTCAAAGATTGCCAAAAAAAACACACACACACAACAAAAACAGCATATTAACCAGTTATGATTTTTGAACTGGAAAACCATCAAAGTTCCTCTAATTGATTACATTCATATACAGACATGTACTAAGTCAAAACAGACTTTGTCTGTTCTTTAGACATTTTATGAACTCTTACCATTCTTTGTTGTACGTAAGGGTAGATAGAATTACAAAAGTAAAAATGGAAACAATAAGTGAATACAAACAAATTTTTTTAACTACTTCATTCAAGTCAAGAATCCCAGTCTTGAAGCGCGTTTGCACACACAGACTACCTCTTACAAGTTTTATATTCCTAATCGTTGGGTCGTTATTTGTAATTAAGCTCAAAGCTACACAAATGGCTATCTATGCTTTGCCCACCACCGGTATCGAAATCCGGTTTTTAGCGTTGTAAGTCCACAAACATACTGTTGTGCCATTGGGAGGCTAATTGTTAGAACTATAATTTAGTATTTTGAGCTGGAGTGATGAGATACCTATGACATATCCACAAAACTTGGGGTAAGCATTGAATACTGTGAATTATACTGACAAGTTACTCATGGAGCATCTATAAGGCTTTGGGGCTATTTTTGAATAGTGTGAGTTATACTGATTAGTTATTTAAGGAGTATCCACAAATTTTGGATTATTACGAGTTATAATAATCAGTTTCATATACTTTCACATAAAAAAATCGTCTAATCCTTTCAGTAAGACAGTACAGTCTTATTTAAAGGTTAATGTATTGTTTATGAGTATTTATATTCTAGTTAAATGTATAAACTTTTTGCATTTATAAGAATTTTGAAGCAGTAACTGCCAAAGATACCACACTAATTTAAATACTGATTTTCTTTTGAGTTTTATGATGTGAATATAAATTTAATATATCTGCTGATAGAAGAATACCCGTATAGATAATACTAATTTCTTACTGCTGGTAAAATTTATCTTACACCTTTTATTTAAATGGTTTTCCAATCACTTGTAAGTTTGATCATTTCTATTTCCAGAGATCTCAGTCCTTTGTTTCTACATTATACCATGATATATGTTTAACTTTTCTTTATTTAACACATTAACAAAACAAATTTTGTAAATTCAGTCACTTTCAGCTTTAAAACAAATCTTATTGTAGCTTCAAAGTGCAAATTGTTTATAAAGTTCTTGAAATCTACAAAATATGAAGAAAAATAAGAAATGTTTGTTAAGAACACCTAACTGAATGAAAAGTTTTAGCATTTTAAAGTGAACGCCCCCTCTTGTGTCTAAGTGAAAATATCCGTATTTTTTAAAATACACATTTAATAATGATGCTCGAGAAAAGAGGACATTCACCCATATGAGTAAAATATGTGACAATAGTTTTAAAAAGAATAAAGATCTATGATTGTGATGATGTAATTGATAAATGAAGTAAAATATAAAAAAGCAAATATTATTTATATTTATAAATGTCAGTTATTATCTAGTTTTGACAAATTAAGGATGATAAACTAGTAGTTCAAGGAAATGCTTTGAAACGAATCTTGTATACGAAGACGTTTTCCAGAAAACAAAACCCACAAGATTACCTTGCACGTTAATATTTAAGATTATGAACACCCTCATACGCATATCATAGATTTCATAAATAAACGTATGGATGGGAACAAGAACACGATATCTGGTTGACCTGGCTTGATGAAATAAAAAACATCTGCTTTACTGAGGGTTGTTTTAATATTGTATCTAAAGGAATTAATAACTTCACATTTATAAAAAAAATAAGAAAAAACAAAGAAGAATATGTAATAATATAATACATTTTAGAACTACAATTCAACCATCTTGAAGTTGATAGATTACGTATTGCTGTACTAAGATATCATCAACGTCTATATTTTATAAGCAAAACTATTATATTTTTATACATTGTGACATTTTATTATTTTCTTACAACAAAGAATTTGCAATGTGATCTATAAAAAAGCATATTTATTAAGAACGTTTACATGAAAACATTTTGCAACAAAATCATGATCAAAGAAAGGTATCACTAATTGGATCCAAAGATAAACAAGAGTAATCAGAGAGATTGCATACTTCCCTCCACCGCTCCACTTCAAAACTGCATGCGTTTATGTCGCATAACTTTAAACTGCTCTTTAGAAAACTCCGAAAATCCTTTTCAGATCCATAATTATCAACACTCTGGATAATGTTTTGTATTATGATGAGGAGTTTCGACAGACTTATATATGCACACACAAACGGACCCGATTGCATTACCTTCCATCTCTCCTCTGGGGGGTGAGGATAATAACAGCTTACAGTTCAGCACATGTCAACAACGATAATAAGCATAATATTGTTCACACACAAAGGAATATGGTTCTTGTAGTAACTTTTGGTTGTATGTCCACGTTCTTATTGATCATTTTTATGTTGATATTTGGTCACTTGGGTTGGCTGGTGGGCATCCTGGAGGGTGTGTCCAGCGGGTCACAAATCCTCTCCACATTGATCCATCCAGTCAACAAGAGGTCGAGTGTACGTTTGCTAATGTTGCCGGTGATCAGCTGATTCCTGTGACATTTGTCTTGGCCTTTGTTGTGGCTGTCACGACAAATGTCAATAGGGGTCCTGAGGCTGAGAATTCTATCGCCCTCTTCTGAGTGCATGAGAGACTCTCTGATCCTCTGGTGTGCTGATTGCTGGCACAAGAGTGTTATACCTTGAGGAAAGAGTGCCATCTGGTCTGCTGATTGCTGGCAC
Source organism: Tachypleus tridentatus (assembly GCF_004210375.1). Classification (NCBI taxonomy): domain Eukaryota; kingdom Metazoa; phylum Arthropoda; class Merostomata; order Xiphosura; family Limulidae; genus Tachypleus; species Tachypleus tridentatus. The sequence continues at coordinate 88,584,119 of NC_134827.1, read as the reverse complement.
AAGAGTGTTATATCTTGAGGAAATAGTGACATCTGGTCTGTTGGTTTCGCTGCTGCTGCAAATTCCTTAGCCTTCTCATTGTACTTGACACCAGCGTGGCCTGGGACATACACAAAGATGGAAGATTTATCATGGAGATAAGGTGCACTCTCTCTCCACCAATCAGATAGCCAGCCACTTTGGATTCTCTGCAACACTGCCATGGAGTTGATGGCAAACACAACTGTGGTGACATCACGGCTATTCCTCTTCTGCATACCAAAGCCATGGAGGTTGGTTGGAAAGGGAATATGAATTGCAGATCTTCATGCAAGCCAGTGCAGCTACTTCAAGCCACGACTTCCTCTTTAGATGAGACCTAGGTACTACTTCAAGTCTTGTGTGACGTAGAGAACGTCTTTGTTGGTTGGATGGTTCAGCAGTGAAAGAGTACTTCCTTGTAAGGATGCGAAATATATGCCTTGAATTTTATCAAGCCTTGGCAAACAGTATGGCTCTTTGTGATGTTTGCCTGTCCTTGATACTTGGGAATTCAATGAGATGATGGAGTAATGACACTGGAGTTGATTTGGTGCAACCTGTGATGATTCTGAGACATGTATTCTGTAGCCTTTCCAGCCTTCCAAGTTGGTTGTCGCTGAGTTGTGCCAGGGACAGTGCATAATCAACCACTGAAAGCACAAGGCATATGTACAGCATGTCCAAGTAACAATCCTCAGCATGCCTGCCTGCTGCAGCACGAAGGACATTTATTTCTTTTGTGGCTCTGACAATGAACTCCTCAACATACTTGGAGAAGTTAAGATGCCTGTCAAACATAATGCCCAGATAGCACAATGAACCCTCCTATGTAATTGCTATGCCCCTGAAGGTTGTAATGGGAATAGCTGATGTGTCAGCACAGTTGTTGAAAGTAAGGAACAGTACTTTGGTCTTATCTGGATTAATCAGCATGCCATTATCTTTACATCAGTCTCTTATTGGTCCAGCCTGGGCTTAATCTTACTTATGATCATTTCTGTAGATGTTCTACTGGTATGAACCAAGATGTCATCAACAGATGTTTTGATTCTGATATCAGGTCTGTTCAGCCTTGCTAGATCAAGGGTGTAAATGTTAAAAAGGACAGGTGACAGAGGTGACCCCTGTGGGAGGTCAGTGCTTATGGTTTACCAGTCTCATCTCCATTCACCATGTTTGATGATGACACAGCGTTGACTGAGGGCTGACATAACCTATCTGATATACAAAGCTGGGAGTCCTAATTGTAACATCTTCTGAGCGAGTAGAGGAAGTCGCACCCTATTGTAGGCATGCTCAAGATCAAGGGCAACTGCTAGAGTGTTCTCCTTCCATTCAAAACCAGACCACGTTTTTGCTGCAAAGCTGGCGGTATTGGTTCAAATTTCACGTTGAAACCTATATCGTTCGAGACCATCAGAAAGCAGGTGCTCAACCTGTTTGGTGTTGTAGCGAGCAACAACCCTCTCAGATATCTTTCCAATAAAATTCTGTACCACAATGATATGATATCCCTTGAGGCTTTTGTGGTCTTTTCCTAACTTTAGCACAGTACTTATGAAAGCATCTGTCCAGACTTCTGGGATGACTCCTGACTTCTAGCTCTGTTCATAAGCCTTTGGATCACCTCTATTGGCAGGTCTTTAACATTCTTGACATTGATGCCATCTGGTCTGGGTGCTCCTTTCTTGCTGGTCCTGATTACATCCATCACACTTTCTATGTTGAAGTACTGCATGGGCTCACTCACCTTAACCATCTCTTCAATATGATTCCTGACTACTGTCCTTTGATTTCGGTCATTGTGACTACTTTGATTATGGATCTAGCAAGAAAGGCTCTTCCTTGGTCCTCATTAGTGAGTGGTACTTGTCCAGAGTCGCTGTACAAAGTGGTTCTTACAGAAGACCTCCGAGCTTTGAACTTGTTATGGAACTTCCAAAACTCCATGGTGTTGAGGTTGGACTTAACACATAACCTATCCCATTGTGCTCTGACGGTTCTTGCTGCAGTTCTTTTGAACCTTGAAGTACATGATTACATTCTATCTTTAACTTGGTGAAGACTTTCAAGTTATCGGTGCCCCTGCACTGCTCAAACTCTCTTTCCTTTCTGTTCTTTTCTTTCCAGGATGCATCCATGTCAGGATTATACCAGTTTGGAACATTTTTGCAGGTGATTATAACCCTTGGAGGTTTCTATTTCCTGATCCTGTTCTTGATAATAGTCCAAACCCCGGTTTCATCCCTCTGACTGTATAAGGCCTTCTTCCTTGAAGGAGTAACATGATGGAGCTGGTAAAAGAAACGTACATCATACAGGGAGTAGTCATTTTCAACTCGGTAGCTCCTTCTCCAAACAGCCAAGTCTCTGGTATCTTCATTTATCAGAACCAGGTCAATCATATCTCTCCACAAGCCTTGTAGGTTTTCCAGTGTTGAGGATGCAAATATTTAACTCAGCAAGAGCCTCAAACAATTCTAGCCATTCCTGTTTCAGCCCATGGAATCCCAGCTGGTATGGCATAAATTGTATTCCCCCATAATGAGAAATGGGCTATAATTGAAGCTCAGGTTCTGAAAGAATTCCAACTCTTTAACCATACAAAGGTTGGCCATGGTGAGTGGGTTGGGTCGTCTTGGGTCGGACAGTCTCACTAACTGGATCTTTTTGTTGTGGGTGTTGTATGCTTGGTCATCCAGACGTTCCAGTCTTATAGTGCTATCTATCCTGCTAGCGATGGCTAGTCCACTATTGCCTAACAGTCTCTCCAAAGTCCATCCTTTCAGATCGAATTCATCATTGTCTCTAAGCTTGGTCTTCTGCAAAAGTATTAGGTCAAATGCCCTAATTACCTTATCCAAAATATTATGTTGATATTATGTGAAGACAGTCTTATAGACCAACATATTCTTCTTGCTCATCTCGATCAAAGTGAATACAGACTCGGTGACGGCCAGGTGTACGATTCAGACCCAATTTGTCTATGAGCAGTTGTTTCTCTGCATGGTTAGGTAGTTGATCTCTGGCAAATACGCCTCCGAACTTCTTTCGCATACACAATTCTCGTGTAAGCATCGAATACATTTCTGTAATGTGCATAGCTTCTTAGATATAATTTTTATGTTTCTAGATTATTTCGATTTTTAAAATCGACACGAATTCTGCATAGACGAGAACATTTATAATGTTGGTTAAGGCTCTACCAAAACTGCGTTTATAATGATCCATATACCATTAGATGTTTGGTTGTTTCATGGGGTTGATGGGAAAATTTCTGTGTACAATCTTATTTCAGTGCATGTTTCACTTGCTATTAGGAACTATTTTAAACATAAATGCCTTTCTGTTTAGTTGTTGTTTTAGTATAACTGTGCAACAAAGCTAACCAATGATACTAGATGGAAGTTTGTTGTGGAAAATGATATAAACTGAACAAATTTTGGTGTATCACATCCATACTGGAAAGGTTGTGGACACACTGTCAGAAAATTAACCCGTAAATTAAGCAGGATGAACATAGTGAACTATACCATATAATATTGTAATGAGTATCACTTGCTGACGTTTGCTATGAGGAATCATCTATTCATTATTCTTGGTCTTAATCTGAACTACATAGCTGCATTTGGGGATATTATAAGTAATAAATAGTATGTATCAGGTTAAATGAAACCAGTTAAGGTTGAAAAAAAACATGTTTTTGTTCTTCACTTGACTTAACATAGCCCTACAATGGTTTTGGAACCAAGCCTTTGTGGACCTTCTGATGAGTGAAGGTTTCATGTTTCCGGAAATAATCGATAAGTTTATGATGTTCTCATAAGCATAATTAAATATGACAATATAAGTAGCGTTTTATGTAGGGCGCTGATTCATTGTTTTTTAATAAACTTATTTCATGTTATACATAGCTGTAATTCATTGCTCTCTGATAGAAGTTGACTAGATTTTAAGAAGTTAAGCTGGAACCCAATTTCAGTATTCGTTTGAATAATAAAAATCAACTTGACTGGTTTTTCTAGCTTTAGAATGACGAAACTTGTCTGATTTGTATTTATTTAGTTTTCAGTTTAAACATAATAAAAAAACACAATTTTTCGTTAGTTTTGTTACTTATTTCAATAAAATAAGTTTATCTTACCTTTAAATGGTAATATCTTATTTCGTTTTCTTTTTTCTTCTTTGTCTTACTTTTACTTTTGTTTTACTTTGGAGAGCAGTCACCTTTTCACAGTTGTTCTGCAGGCAGTGAAGAGTGATATAGACGTGGGAAGTTGTAAGTTTAAGCACCAACATCTCCTAACTTGTATTTCTTTTGATGATCATAATTAGTTTTATGAATTTTTTTCATTGGAGAACAGTGAATGGACGATAAGACTGATAAGCGTTGTATACCCACCACAACGTGGAATCTACTAACCCACTTTATAACCTTCTAATTTATACACAATCTGTAAAATAATTTAGTTTTTGTGTATTTCTTCTAGCTATAGGAAGAAGATTTTATGCTCGTTTTAATTTTTACAGTGTACCTGTAATTAGTTCACCATCTTATTTGACCTTATTACACACACACACACACAAATGTATATATATTGTCATTATAGAATTTGAACATATTCAAATAACAACAAGAATGGCAAAGATATACGTAAACAATAATCGAATAGCATAGAATTCTGTTCGTATGAAATATAAAGTAGTTATGCATCAGTATTTACACTATGAAACAGGCTAAAAGTTTACAGAAATTTTAGAAATTTCTTGATTATTCATTGTACTCAAATTAACATTTTCTTAGTGTATCTTATGTCTAACTGATATTCACAAAGCGGAGTGCTTAAGCCTTTCATCAGTCTTTTTGTTATTTTAGAGCTTTACTTTCTGATGTTGGCCATAAAAATAAGTACCATTTCACAAAATATATCCAAATATAGTGTAATTATAAAATAACATATCAGTATATTAGCCAAAATCAACAAATATACTACTTTTGAGTGATATGTAAATAAAAGCAAAATGATTAGAGTGTAGCATGATTTTTGTCTGCAGCAGGTCATCTGAAAACTTTTATCATTAAATAAATCTTAATCACCAAATCAGATTGTACTGAGTAATTCCATTATAATAATAAACACAGTTTACTAAATACTCCAATATAATTTCAAGCTTCATCTTGTGGTTAAAACATAAAAGTTTGTTTTGTTTGTTTGAATTTCGCGCAAAGCTACTCGAAGGCTATCTGCGCTACCCGTCCCTAATTTAGCTGTGTAAGACTAGAGGGAGGCAGCTAGTCATCACCATCTACCGCCAATCTTTTACCAATGAATAGTGGGATTGATCGTTATATTATAATGCCCCCACGACTGAAAGGGCGATCATGTTTGGTGCGACCGGGATTCGAACCCGCGACCCTTGGATTACGAGTCGAACGCCTTAACACGCTTGGCCATGCCGTGCCCTTACCACGAAAGAAATATACTTGTGAAAATTAAGAACACTATTTATCTGAAGTAATTTATTGTAAATTTGAAGAGGAAATTGCCGTATTTTTGATGTATTTAATGAATGAAATTTTATCATTGAATATATCTCGTTTTTTTTTTCCTTTTGAACAGAATTACAAGAATGACTGAGATGAACCTAATTGAGAAAGCTCGACATGTTCCACAAAGAAATTCTGAAGTATGTTTAGAGAAAACGGTACCCCAACCTTTGACGATGCGTGACTTACATAGTATATTTTACGCAATTTTATTAGGAATGACAGCTGCTTCCTTCGGCCTGATCGCGGAAAAAGTTGTTATGAGGAGAAATATTCTCTGTACATTTTAACTGATCTGTTTGGCTTGGATAATAATTTCACGACTATCCTTTAGAAATTAACGTAATTTTAGTAAATACTACTTAAGATATATTATTATAAAGTACGTCTAAGTAAAATTCACTGATTTTGCCTTATTTGAGATGTTGCATGTTACTAATATCCTCAGAGTGCTTTTAACATCTGTCCACATTTCTTTTCTTCGTAACATCTGTTGTAGTATGTGATTGTAGTTGTGTTTAGAGGTAGATCATAAACTTTTTTGTTTGTTTAAACGCAAAGGGCGCGAAGGAATATTCGTGGTGTACCCGTCATTACAGGGATTCAACTCTATGAAAAATAGATTATTTATTATATTATGCAAGTTTAATCAATTATTTAAATAATAAAAATTTAGCTAATACAAATAACGGTTGTCTATTAGAACTTCTGTGAAATACGAATAAAGTGTTAACATTAATATAAAAAAAACTATTAGTTCTCTGTATAAAACTTTCCACTGGCATACCATACTTGTTTTGGTATTTATTTTATGAAAAGGTTAGTGAGCACAGAGTCATTTATAAATGATACATGTTATGCAACTAAAGTAATGTTTTATTATTATGAAAGCAAGAAGAGGTGAGCGTCCTTTAAAAATTTAAACATGTGCCACACTATATTTTGAGTTATATTTTTAATTTTGTTAAATGTCTCCTGAAATCGGATTAGTTCTGTTAGATTGTTTGTTTGTTTGTTTTTTGAATTTCGCACAAAGCTACTCGAGGGCTATCTATGCTAGCCGTCCCTAATTTAGCAGTGTAAGACTAGAGGGAAGGCAGCTAGTCATCACCACCCACCACCAACTCTTGAGCTACTCCTTTTACCAACGAATAGTGGGATTGACCGTCACATTATAACGTCCCTAAACTGAAAGGACGAGCATGTTTGGCGCGACGGGTATGCGAAACCGCTAATCTCAGATTACAAGTCGCACGCCTTACGCGCTCGGCCATGCCGGGCCAATTTTAAAATATTCGGTTTGTTATTTTTCATTTCTACTTACATTTTGTATTTTTGTAAACGTTAGGTTTTGTTATATTAGTATATCATTCTGTTAGCAGGCTCTACAAAAACGTGTATTTTCCTCTCAGAAAATCATTTAGCAGTGTACTGCATTCACTCTATGTTTTGTAGTGATTTTCTAGTTTTTTGTTGTGTTTAAATTTCAAGTTAACTTATCATTGTATAGACTAATTTCTTCTTTTTAAAAAAGTGAAAAGTAATATCTTTATTATTAATTATCGTTACTTGATTTAGTAGAAATTTTATAATGACTTAATTTATTTAACATTGTATAATTAATTATACGCAAGTTAACTAATTTAAAATAATTTGTATCAGACAGCAGCTTAATAACTTGCTGCTGTTTTAGCTATATCGTTTTTATTTGAATGTGATGTTTTCTTCATCATTATTTATATTTAAAAACAATTTGTTTTTGTGTCGAAAACTATATTTAAACAAAATTTTGAATGTAGGAGAGTAATACAATATAATAATCTGTTTAATTAGACATTCACAATAGTAGATAGAAACGCAATGAAGTGTTGACGCAGTTAGAAAATATTGTAAATGGAAATACAATGCACTACTGAAGTAGACAGTCAACATGTCATGGAGAAACATGAAACAGTGCTGAAAAGTAAACAATCAAAATGACAGAAAAGCAGAGCATATTGCTGAAGTATACAGTTACTACACACGGAGAATAACAACAATCACTATAGTAATGATAAATGCAATACATTACTGAAGTAATAGACAGTTAATATGGGAGTTCGAGTTTCACTGTGTGGGTATTTGGGTATTTTATGTTTGATACCCAGGAGGGTCAGGTATATGGGAGTAAGAAACACAGTGTTTGTTTTGAATTTCGCGCAAAGCTACTCGAGGGCTATCTGCGTTAGCCGTCCCTAATTTAGCAGTGTAAGCCTAGAGGGAAGGCAGCTAGTCATCACCACCCACCGCCAACTCTTGGGCTACTCATTTACCAAAGAATAGTGGGATTGACCGTCACATTATAACGTCCCCACGGCTGAAAGGGCGAGCATGTTTGGTGCGACCGGGATTCGAACCCGCGACCCTCGGATTACGAGTCGAACGCCTTAACACGCTGAAACACAGTGAAGCGCTAAACTATGCGCTCGATATGTTAGAGAGAAACGCAACGCGGCGCCGAAAGGTACAGTCGACAAAAGAAATGCTTCATAATAATAATAATATGGCAAAGAGAAACGCAACGACGTACTGAATTAGTAACTAGACAATGTAAGAGATAGAAAAGCATTGTAGGTCTGAAGTAGTAAAGGTTCAACATGTTAGATGGAATGCAACTCATTATTGCAGTACAATAGTGAACATGGTACAGATAAAGTCGACATTCGCTACAGTAGAAAAAATGCAGTGCAGCTGACAGTGGCCAAGACAGAGAGAAAGATAATACAGTGCAGAAATGTTGTTTGTTTGTTTTGAATTTTGCGCAAAGCTGCAAGAAGGCTATCTGCGCTAGCCGTCCCCAATTTTTTAGTGTAAGACTAGAGGGATGACAGCTTATAATCATCACCCACTGCTATCTCTTGGACTACTCTTTTATCAACGAATAGATGGATTGAACGTCGCATTACAACGACGTCACAGCATGTTTGGTGTGATGGGGTGCAGTAATAGCTCGCTATTATGGTGGAGAAAAAAAACCCAAGTAAAGTAAATTAGACAATCTCTGTGTCATACAGAATCTGAAGAAAGTGCTGCAGATAGAAACGTAATGTAATACTTATGTAGTGAACAGTAAATATGGCAGATAGAAGCACAACCAAGCACAAAGTACAAGTATATCTTTATAATATCCCAGAACCTACTTGATATAATAACAAAACTCTCATATGTTCATGATAAAGCAAAACACGAAACGAAAACATTTATTAAACGTTTGAATCCTTACAGTTCCATCATCAAATATCTAGAAGTACACGACAAACAAACAATATTTGTAATTACAAGAGAAATATATACGTAAGAGCTGAATCTTATTAATCGGAGTAGTGAGAAAGAAACTGCTAGATACGAACACGTGCGAAACGTTAAACAAAGGAAACTTTCCAACAATATATCTCCTGATCAAGTCGTCGCTAACTACAGATACATCACTTTTAAGTAACAATCAGAAAATTAAACTGGCTAAAGCATTGAACTTCTTCATACCGTCTTCAAAAACTTAACTACGTCAACTACCTCTTTCTCTGGGAAGCATCGTACTGGAATATAAAATCTTTACTTATGTTTTCCAAAAAAAAACGAGAAATATTATTACCAGGTTAAAAAAAATCGTACAGTCTACATTTGACAACTGTGGTACACGCAGGGTATCCTCAAATCTGAAATCTAAAGGATGACAGTTATCAAAGAATTCTCCAGAAACAAAAATATAATCACCCGACCGCATAAAGGAAACGGACAAAGGTCATTTTGCGTTTTATTTTTCACCATCACGTTGCCTCTTGTTGATGTATACTCACCAAGTCTGGCATGAAGGTTCATTTTGTCCATGGGGAGATTCAAAAATATTTTCAGTTTTGCATTTTGCGTTTTGCTGGTTTTTCTAACACCACTTCACTCGCTGTTGATGGATTTTTACCAAACTAAGCATGAACGATTTTTTTTGGTCAATGTGGATATACATGCAAATTTACGATTTCAAGTTTTGTGTTCTGTAATTTTTATGAGCGTTTTAACAATTACACACAAGCAAAGCAACTTTTATGTCCTTAAATAAACTATCATTAATCATGAATTTACATGATGGGACAGGACTTTCGAGACCCTATGGATGGATTTCCACCAAATTTGATAAGGAGATGGTGAGATTCATATAAATTTTCAGTTTTCTATTTTGCGATTTTTACCACTACCTCCTCTCCTGTAAATAGGTCTTTAGCATATTTAGTATGCAGGCTCATTCGCTCCATGGGAAGATACACAAAAACAACGTTTTCACATTTTATGTTTTGCAGTTTTTATTAGCGTTTATATGTTTTTACCATTAAATATAAGGGGAAAAAATATTTCATTAATCATGAATATACATAGCTTCTGTCCATAAAACGGATACTCGATCTAATATCTGTAAAAATGTAATAGTACTGTCTGTTCCAAGTCTATTTGACTACTTTGTAGAGTGTGGATAGAGCATTGTCCAAATTTGTTCTGGAGGCTCATTAGATCCATGAGGAGATCCATAGCAATTTTCAGTTTTGACTTTTGTATCTTGAGTTTTTTTATGGACTATCTCACTTCCTTTAATTGAAGTATCATTCAATTTGTATTATGATTCATTGGGTCCCTGGGAAGATACATACAAATTTTTCGTTTTGCAGTTTTTATCGTCATTTCTCGATGTGTTTTTTAATTTTTACAATTACGTTCATTATAACCTTTCATTAATTATGAATTTACATAATTTACATCCAGGGAAGGGGTTCTCCAGCTAATTTCTGTATAAATATAACAGTACTATACGCTGTGGTCTAGCATAGCCAGGTGGTTAAGGCACTCAACTCGTAATCCGCGGGTCGCAGGTTCGAACTCTCGTCATACTAAAACATACTCACGCTTTCAGCCGGGGGGGGAGTTATAATGTTACGGTCAATCCCATTATTCTTTGGTACAAGAGTTGGCGGTGGGTGGTGATGACTAGCTGCCTTCCCTCTAGTCTTACACTGCAAAATTAGGGACGGCTAGCGCAGATAGCCCTCGAGTAGCTTTGCGCGAAATTCAAAAAGCAAAACAAACTATCTGCTGTGTGTCCATGTAACTACATCGCAGGGTGTAAATAGATCTTCAGCAAAATTCATATGGAGATTCATTAGGTCCATGTGGATGGAAGTACAAATTTTTGTTTTGAATATATTTGTTTTACACTTATAACTTTTAGGGACGTTTTTTTTTTTCAATAGTTCACCCGCTTTTATTGGACCTTTAACAAATTTTACATGAAGGTTTGTTTTTCCATGTGGAGATACATGCAAAGTTGCGGTTTCACATTTTGTGTTTTGCAGTTTCCGTGAGCGTTTATGCTCTTTTCACAATCACATATAAGTGGAGCAACTTTTGATTTTCTAGGATAATATTTCATTAATCGCAAATTTACCAAACTTTGGTCGAGAGTGGAGTATTCCACCAAGTGTCTGAGTAAATACAAAAGTATGTCCATGTAATTATTTCATAAGGTGTGAATAGATCTTCAGTAAAATAAGTTTGGAGATTCATTATGTTAATGAAAACACAAACAAAATCTCAGAAATGGATTTTGCGTTTCGTGGTTTTTATGGTCTTTTTACGCTTTTTTAATACAACTCCGCCCTATATTGATGGATGTTCATCAAATATGGCTTGAAGGTTTGTTGGGTCCAAGTGGAGACCCATACAATTTTTTTTATTTTCGATTTTCCGGTTTTTATTTATATCATCTTATTAATAATGTTTTATAAACAGCTGCTGCTGTTTATTCATAAATTGAATATTACGAAATACGACGAAAATAATAACAAATATATTTCCATAATAGATTATTCCTCTTCTAACATGTGATTATTATTCGTGTTTATTAGTTAGTTAATGTAGAATAAACAAGAGTTATTATAATATTCTTTCGTGTTTTATTTTAAAAACAAACAAACATAAATGCTGTAAATAAAAGAAATGTTATATGTATTTCCGTACACTTTATGACATAAGTTTAGTATTCTATGTCATCAACTTCTTTCCTGCACTACGCAATACTTCTTCTGTATCGGGTGATGTCGTAAACATTCGTGATTCCTTTATATCTAGTTTATATTAGAAAATTATTTTATTTTCACACATGAATCACTACAAAAAGATAACCTGATTCTACAACTTGCTGTACATGGTATTTAGATTCAGAAATCAAAGTAAAGAAATTAAGAGGTAAGACAAAGGCAGTTGTGAGAATACGAATTTTGTTAATATACCGAATACGTTGAGGAAAATTATAAGAATTCCACATTATATAGAGGAACGTATGCACTTATTCAGTTCATGCAATTGTTGAAGAAAGAAGTTGAAGAACGAATGAATTGACAAAGAAAGAAGAGAATTGAGAAACAATAACATTTGCCATATCTGTGATAAGGTAAACACCACTAAATTCAGTTGAAAGGAATATGAATATAAACCATGATCATATAACTGGAAAATATAGAAAATTTGCAAATGAAGGTTGTAATCCATTGCTTAGAACAGATGACAGTGATCTGTTTATCATATATTTATGTTGAGGATGATAAAACATTACGTAATTTCAAAAGAAAAAGAAAATAAAAACATTTTATTTAGTAAAGAGATCTGTAACCTGAAATTAAGATTGTAGATTTATTTAGGTTCCTGGCAACTAGCTTATTTAAACCCTCAAGTAACTTTAAGAAAGAGCAGTTAAAAAGCAGTATCCTCAAATAGACAACCTTGATTTTGCAATAAGAAAATTGATGTATTCTTATGATTATATGGAATTATTTTATAAATGCAAGGAAAAACAACTGCTACTAGAAGGAAATTTTAAGGTATATCGAATACACTATTATTTAAAAAGGTTGTTACATGTTCGAAAAATGTGATATTTGGTCATTTATATCATTTGAAAACTAAATTTACTTTGTGTATTGCCCTAAACTTTCAAGTTTTATTTCTCTATTACTCTGCATTATCTGAGTTCATTTTGAGTTAGTTTTATCTCTTTTACATGGAAACGTCCTGAGACTTGTTCCAAACGCAATGTCTAGGGTGAGGTATAAGAGCCAGGGATTTTGGTGTTACTTTTCTACCCTTCCTGTTGGCGACGCGTTTTTAACTCTGTAAATATTTTAAACATTATGCCAGGTCCTATTAGCGTAGGTTTGAGAAATCAGATGGTTGCCTACGACAACACTGGGTTGAAACAGAAGAATATTGCAAGACGACTTGCTGTATCATTAAGGCTGACGACATGCATAAACATTATCTTATATGCTGGACAATGGCATTATAGAACCCAGTACAAGTGATTGGCTTTTACCTTGTGTACTGGTTCTGTTAGATTATGTACAAACTTTAACAAAGACAGATTCCTATCCCATCCCAAGACTAGATGATTGTATTAATAACATTGGAAAAGCCAGATATATCACAAAGTGTGACCTGCTGAACAGATGTTAAGCTATTCCTCCTACTGACAGATTGAAAACACGTCTGCCTTTGTTACTCCTGATGGATTATACCATTACAATTTAATGCCGTTTGAGATGAAAATTTCTCAGGCAACTTTTCGGCTAATGATGAACCAATGTCTCAAGGAATCTGTCATATGTTGGTATTTAGGTTGATTCTATTGTAATTTACAGAGAAAACCTGGGAATAACATTTAAGTGCATTACGTGATGTTTTTGAGAGGCTTAAGAAAGCCAGTCTCACTGAACGTTTGGCAAAAAGTGACTTTTATAAGGCCGAAATTGTTTATCAGGTCAAGTGGTAGATCACAATCAAGCTACTCCAGTTCAAGCCAAATTTCATTGCACTGTGAATTATCCAATCCCTAAAACAAGAAAAGTTTGATGAGATTTTTGGAAATGGCTGGTTATTACAGAAAGTTTTAAAAATATTTTGCTGACAACAATGTATCATTAACAAACCTATTGAAAAAAAACCCAAAAGTTCAAGAGTTCTGAAACAAGTTAATTTGCTTTTGAAAAAGTAAAATCTGTATTGTGCACTTATACTCTATTGATGTTACCTGACTTTGATAAGCCTTTTGTATTATGCCATTGATGCTAGTGATTATGGTGCTGGTACTATTCTATTACAATCAGCCGAAAGAGGTACTGAACACCCTGTTTGTTATTTTTCTAAAACTTTTAACTGAAACCAGAAGAACTATTTAACTGTGTGAAAAGCTTTAGAAGATTTCAATACGTACACTGCTGGCCAAAATCTTAAGGCCAATGAATATAAAGAAAAAATATGCATTTTGCGTTGTTAGACTCAACTACTTATTCGAGTAGAGCTTCGAAAGATGAAAATAAGAAAAATAAAATTAAAAAAAACTTTTTTAGCATTTAATAGGGAAAATGTGAACACTATGACATTAGCCTAAATTCTAACTGGTCAAAAGTTTAAGACCACACTGAAACGAAGCGTTAAACACGTAACAAAATTTAGTCATTTGTGTTCAAGAATTAGTGTTGTGAACATCTCTCACTGACATCTCCTGTGTTACATTGGGTAAAAACATAGCAAAGGCTAAAAAGTTGACAGAGTTTGAACGTGGCAGAATTGTCGAGGGTGAATGGCAAGGGAAATTTATAGAAATGGACGTCAATTCCAAACAGTGCGTGATCTTCGTGAAGCCATCTTCACCACTTGGAAAAACATTCCAGCCAGCCTTCTGCAAACGCTTATATCGACCATACCAAAGCGAATGTTTGAAGTTATTCGCAATGACGGCCGTGCAATTCAATACTGAGACCTCTTGTTGGGCATTTTACCCTGTTTAGGACTTCTTGTTGGTATGGTCTTAAACTTTGACCAGCTAGTATTTAGGCTAATTTCATAGTGTTCACATTTTACCTATTAAATGCTGAAACAGTTGTTTTTTTATTTTCCATTTTCTTATTTTAATCTTTCGAAGCTCTACTTAAATAAGTGGTTGAGTTTAACAACGCAAAATGCACAATTTTTCTTTATGTTCATTGGCCTTAAGACTTTGGCCAGCAGTGTATGTATCTTCACAACCTATTGTCATTTACACTGATCACAATATACTGATAATTTTGAACCAAATTGAAGGCAAGAACTGAAGGCTGTTACATTGGAGTTTAACATTACAAGAATATGAATTGTCAGCAGGACAGTTATCCACACGATCACTAATACAAATTTGTAATATCGTCCTCTAAACAACTCTCTGTCATTTGTTCTTCATTTAATTTTTCGTCTGAGCTCGAGTCACAGTACATAAGAGAAACATGTCTGGATTTTCTTAGGAACAACATCATTCTTAGATGAATCACAGAATCAACAAACACAAAAGGGTTTAAATGTTTTCCTAACTACATCAACTTGTTGGTCAATGACCAAATCAACAAATAACTTGATGAAACGATGTCCATATTTGGACACAAATGTACTCCTTTTCCTATTCTATTTTAAAGATCAACAATCCAACTTAACATGACTAGTTTTCTTTACAAATTTGGCAGGTAGGCCTTGATGATTTTGTTGAAATTTTATCCTCATTGTCAAGAGATTTTAAACTAGAAGAGCTAGAATTTTTATAAGAATCCTCAACTTTAGTAGATTAAACAGGCGCAGCTTTTCGCTAAGCTGGCAGGGATATATTTTATGAAAAGTGGTTTTATGTGTTAAAGTGTAATCATTGGATAGAGCAACTACCTTCTGTAATGTTTGAACTTTCTTTTTATTCAAATAAGTTTTAAACTTGTCACTTGTAAACCGTTTAATTTTTTTCAATTATATATAAATGTCTTAATTTCTTGAAACTGTTACCAATGTGCGCATAATTATAATATAGATCAAAATAAACCTATTTTTCGTGGTTGAAATTCACCTTACATGGACACCATCAATACCTGTTTTATATTAAATATCAACATATTTTAATTAAATAAATTAATGGAGCTACTTTACCTGGCCTTTTAATAATGTGACTTTACTGCCACAGTCTGTAAAATAATTAATTCTTCACTAACGACTTAAAGCGGCGTTGGACGTGTGTCTGTCCATCAGTCTCTTAATTTTAGAGTTGTAAATCCGTAGACTTACTGCTGTTTCAGTCCTTCGCTTCCCACATGTGGTGCTCTCTGGTTTCAAAAATGTAAACTATGACCTCATTATTTGTTATGGCTTCGCACCTCTCTTCCCCCATTATCTTAGGAAGCTAATCAGCACGCACGTCCAAAGTGGGAACCTAACTACTGCTCATTAGCTTCCTAAGAGGATGGGGGAAGAGAGGTGCGATGCCATAACAAATAATGAGGTCATAGTTTACATTTTTTAAACCAGAGAGCACCACATGTTTGTGTGTGCATGGTTATCAAGATGAAGATTTCATAGTTCTAAGTTTTGCCGCTGGGGACATGTCATAGGGATGCGTTGTTAGGCTGCTATGACATTGGCTATGAAGGATGATTATGTAATAGTATTACAAAGTAGAGAACGTGTTTCTAGGCAGCTATGACTTTTACAATACATGGTGTAATATGAACTTGTTAATTAAATTGTCATAAAAAGTATGTTTAACACTAATTAATTAAATCATTTATTATTAAGTCCTCATAAAGGGATGCTTGTCATTAAATTAATTACATTTACTTACCATTTAAATAGTCCTAAAAGGACGATATTATAATTATGAAACAAGTGTTTAAAAATTTTTAGTGATATAATAAACAGTCAAAACATTATTTATCGTGACATTATCCCAACATACATTTGATGAATTACTATTATAGAATAACAATGCTTACTATAAACCTCTGAGGACCACATTGATCACCTCCAAACGTACACAAACTTTGTGAAAGTGTGGAATGTATAACTTCTTCAATGTTCTGTAGAACAATTACTCTTTCGCGTTCACAAATCATACATGTAATCAGTAATCACCCTACAGCTAAATATAATAAATAAACTACTTACTAATTACTATTATTTAAAATACCACAGCTTTCAGACTGATTACTATCACAAAACACACCTACAAATTTCTACATGTCGTTTCTCTTATAGGTCCATAAAACTAATAAACCGATATTTAACGCGAAATTAAAACGCCTGTATAGACAGTTATTGTAACAGTACATGATCAAATGTGAAGCTTTCTTCTACAGCAATTTGGGGATCCTGACGTCATCAACATACAGTTTACAAAAACTGACTCATTGATGAATATTGACTATCTTGGTTAAGAAATATAGAAGTTTAGAAGAAAATCATTGTATTAGAATTGTCAAACCCTGATACTATTCAACTTTACTTCACGTGCATACAATCTGGATACAAACTTTTAACAAGTACAAAGATCTCCAAGTGGTCACACACACTAATAGTATACAAAGCCACCAATAAAATACTGGCGCTATTGTTGTTTACAGTTTAAACAATCTAAGAATACAGGATTGTCACAACCTGAAGTGTTTGATATTCAAGAACACTGACCATCTTGTTTAAGAAAATATACAAAATTAAAAGAAACATAGGATTTGTATGACCTATAGCTATTCTAAGGATCATAAATTATAAACCAAGTTATAAAAGGTTTTGTAACATGAATTACATAATTTATTGTTTGTTATATATTATGATAGATACGAATCATTAAATACTACAATCACTATACAAAATTAATAATAAACCCTACATAAAATTAATATTTACTTTTCTTAAGTGTATTCAATTACACCACACTTATAATCTTTATCTTAAAAAACTAAATAGGCTGCACATTTTACTTTGAGGTTAAAATTGACCTTCAATATGCTAGTAAAGTCTTCTAAAGTGTCCCACATTAGGGAATATTCAAATGTTCACTCAATGATTATGTAAATGAAACAAATATATTGGACATAAATAACAAAAAATGCTCCAAAACAACGTGTAGTTTGTTCGTTCAAACAAACAGAAATGACCCAGCATGGCCAAGTAGTTAAGGGACTCAACTCGTAATTTGAGGATCACGGGTTCGAATCCCCGTCACACCAAACATGCTCGCTCTTTCAGCTGTGGGGGCGTTATAATGTGATAATCAATTCCAGTATTCGTTGGTAAAAGAGTAGCCCAAAGTTGATGGTGGGTGGTGATGACTACCTGCTTTCCATCTAGTCTTACACTGCTAAATTAGGGACAGCTAGCACAGACAACCCTCGTGTAAAATCCAAAGCAGAAAAACATCTTATTAATTCTATTTTAGTTTCTTATAACAAAAGATAATAGAACTTTTTCACGTTCTATATTAAATCTTGTATGTTTAGAATCCAAATAAGCTGTTATGTTTATTAAACTTTCGTTTTGATCTATAACTCATATATGTCTTGTTTTCATGTAACATACAAAGTCACACACACACACATATGTATATAGTCTAACGTCTTGAAGGAGTAGTAGTTTAGACACGTGAAGAAACATCAGTATCACCCATCTTAGAGTTCTTATTTGAAAGCATAGTATCCTGAAACATGTATGGATTTAATTTGTTGTCATGCAAGTTAGGCATAAGAAATTTACTATCATATATCTATTTTAATATTGACGTTTTATAAAGTCTAAATTTATATTTAGAAATATACTTAACTTATACTGTTAAGTTTGTATGCAAACTTCCCGCCTATTCACTTAAATTGTAGAAAATTCTCGAGTGTAAAAATCAACAGTATGTGTGTGGACGTAAACACTTATGCATCATCTTTATTGTTACCTAAATTGAAGTTTCAAGAAACTTTCCTCACGTCTATAAATATAATCGACGTGACGAGCCGAAAGTTTGCTTCTTTGTTTTGAATTTCGCGCAAAGCTACACGACAGCTATCTGCGCTAGCCGTCCTTAATTTAGCAGTGTAAGACTAGAAAGAAGACAGGTAGTCATTCCCACCCACCGCCAACTTTTGGGCTACTCTTTTACAAACGAATAGTGGCATTGACTGTTACATTATAACGCCTCCACGGCTGAAAGGGCAAGCATGTTTGGTGCGACGGGGATTCGAACCCTCAGATTACGAGCCGAACACCTTAACCCACCTGGTCATGCCGGCCCGACGAGTCGAGATATATATTACTGGTTTGCTATAGTTGATGTATTATACACTTTGGGAGCTATAACTGTGATTAATGCTTATTAATAGAGAACTTCTGATTCTTTATATTGGCCCGGCATGGCCTACCGCGTAAGGCGTGCGACTCGTAATCCGAGGGTCGCGCCCGCGTCGCGCTAAACATGCTCGCCCTCCCAGCCGTGGGGGCGTTATAATGTGACGGTCAATCCCACTATTCGTTGGTAAAAGTGTAGCCCAAGAGTTGGCGGTGGGTGGTGATGACTAGCTGCCTTCCCTCTAGTCTTACACTGCTAAATTAGGGACGGCCAGCACAGATAGCCCTCATGTAGCTTTGTGCGAAATTCCAAAACAAACAGATTCTTTATATAGATTATTTTCTATAATATTTTTGAAAGTAGTTTATAGCCTTATGTTGACTGGAACTAAGGCTGACACAAGGTTGATCCACTTCACCGAATGGTCATGTCATATAAGCATTCCAACTTAAAATGTTTACAAACTATTTGTTTAGATTTATAAATGCTATTTGTAATTTAAAGGAAAAACCGAATTTAAATATAAAAATTTGACCAGACACTTTGATTTATCGACATTAAAACTTCACTTCCAAACATACAGAAAACATCTCTTTACAGCTTCTGTTAGGTTATTTTATTTCCGTGTGTTTGTCTCCATACAACAGCGACATCTGTCCGTTAGATTCATGTTAAAGAAAAACCTTTGCTGTAAGTTGTGAATAACGATTTATTGTCGTTTTTCTTTTTCTTATCTTCTTATACAAAAAGTAGAGAGAATTTTTTCGTATAAATATGGGTTTATATCAGTTTAAAGAGAAAACTCTTAATCAACTAAAAATACGTTTGAAATTATCAGAACTTAAAATATTTCACTGAAACAATGCAAATTGTTTTTGTTAGTTTATTTCTTTAAACAGATTTTCAACAACAGCATGTGAAAACTGGCTATAAATCTGAATTTCCTTTATACAGAGACACAAAGTAACTTGTGATAAATAGACAACAACATTTCTTTTGATAATATACAGATTAAGTAATACATGTAATAAGAATTTGGTGGCTTTAGTTAAAAGGAAATATTACATTAGGACTATTAATCAGATGGTTCCAGGTTCGAGCAACGATATATCGCTGAACACGTTCTATGCTTTTTTATCTGCAGGGTATTTTAACTACCTTAATCAATCTCATTGTTTGGATAAGAAAAGTTGTATAAGAGCGGTAGCTGCAGCTGATGTTATTTGTTTAACAGTTGTTAATAAAGGACAGCTCTGTCTAATATTAGGAACAATTTAAACTGGATTTTTATATACCTTCAGCTTGTGCTTTAGAGACATTACTTCCATGCTTTAATATAAAAGTTGTTGTTTTTATTATTCTCACAACTATAACAGCATCTCTAGTTGTAAAGACACTACTTTGAACACAACCACACCTGTTTTTTCTTCACTTATTATAACGTTTATGGTGGTCCATATTATAATATAGATTTTTAGTGTCTTATTTTTCACCTTATTTTTTATTTTGTTTTCAACAATTCATTGTGTCATGCTTTAAAATAAATTTACACATATTTTATGTCGAAAACATAAACAATTGTCCATAATGTGTTCGGTTTCTTTTGAATTTTGCGCATATCTACTTGAGGGCTATCTGCGCCAGCCATCCCTAATTTAGCAGTGTAAGACTAGAGGGAAGGCAGCTAGTTATCACCACCCACCGCCAATTCTTGGACTACTTATTTACCAATGAATAGTGGGATAGACTGTAACATTATAACGCCCCCCACGGCTGAAAGAGCGAGCATGTTTGGTGTGATGGGGATTAGAACGAACCCGCGATCCTCAGATTACGAGTTGAATGCCCTAACCACCTGGCCATGCTGGGCCAGTTAACCTGTACAAAAAAAAACGTAAGTAAGAGTAATATAGAAAATATCATACCTCAAGAAACATAGTGAAAAATATTGGGGACTGTTGTTTTATAAGAAAGAAACAAACCTAACACGCAGACATTGGATATATATGGGCAATACAAAATTCATATACAAAAACAAACTAGTCATGAAACAGAATCACAATCTTCTTTCCTCACATAAAATAATTATATCAAAGGTTTACTTTGTGCTTTATTGTCTACTGTAACTTCGTTACAGGATTCAATTCACTTTTTTTTTAATCAAAGTTTTGGAGTTTAAGATGCAGTTAGATATGTACATTACAAACTATTCCGTTCTTTAAGATCCATGTCCACCTGGCTACTTCAAATACGAGAAACAAAAGGAACGTGTCTGGTTTCCTAAAATCATTATAGCAACTACTTTGGGTCATATTACTTTCCTATCCAGAAGGTCAACAGTGCAGATATTGAAGATTCGTCACTGAATGGATGTAGACGTAAGTTTTATCAGACACTTATAAACACACCATAAAATATTTTATCTGAATTATATGAACACTTTATATGAAAATCATTATTAGTTAACGATAAAAGTGTCAAAAAATTATATTATTGTTTTCATTTGAGCACCCGTAATAGTAATGTTATTTTCGCTTCCATTGGTATTTATCACGGTGGGAGTACCACTTATAATACGTGTATTATAGAAAGCACAAATTTCTATTGGTAGCATTTGTTTATTGTTATGTACAAAGCTATCCAATAGGATCATATTTCTACTTGTAATGTTATTAACCTTCAAGTTTACAGCTGATTCGTTGAACAATCTAACAGTTTAGGTATACTTCAATCTATTTAATGTTTATTATCATGATTTTTAAACTGATTTCTTATTATGAACGTTTGTAATGGTATTTACGATTCTTATAATGATTAAATAGTTCTAACTTGTAAACGGCTTACGACCAAGGAAAGTGAGGAGTTTTAAAATTATATAATTAAACTCTTAAACTATCTGGTCCGGCATGGCCAAGAGTGTTACGGCATGCGAGTCGTAATCTGAGGGTCGCGGGTTCGCATCCCCGTCGCGCCAAATATGCTCGCATTTTCAGCCGTGGGGGCGTTATAATGTGAGGGCAATCCCCCTATTCGTTGGTAAAAGAGTAGTCCAAGAGTTGGCGGTGGGTGGTGATGACTAGCTGCCTTCCCTCTAGTCTTACACTGCTAAATTATGGACGGCTAGCACAGATATCCCTCAAGTAGCTTTGTATGAAATTCAAAAAACAAACAAACTTAAACTAGTTTGTTTAAATTAAAGCAAAATAATTTAGATTTAATTGTCAGTTTTCATTAGATTTACTTAATCACCGATTAACTTATTTAATATAGAATTGATGTTTTTATTTCTTCATTTCTTACCCTAATCTAGAATCTGATGTAATATTGTTCTCCAATAACGAACATTTCTGATGTTGATTTAATAGAACAAGAATCCTATGAATTCAACGTGCCAGTTAGCCTGTGTACCAATATACTACTGTAATATTATAGTAACGTTAAAGTTTTACAGATTATATTACAGTTGTTATTGTTTGCCGTTTAGTTCATGTTACTTTTAGTATAAACGTTTACCTACTGATGTCTGTAACTACAGACATATTTATCAAAGAATTACCTCTTTTTTATATTAGTATTATGATCTGGAAAGAACCCAGACCTAATATATTTCAAGGTATAATGAGAGAAATAAACTTGAATTATGTAAAATATCCACAAACTGGATATTTTAATGTAAATTCCAGGGATCATGCAGAAAAATCTACGAAAGACGAAAAGAACAAAAATGACGTGAGTGTTAACAAACTATTTAGTTCAAGGTTCTAATAAGTAATATTTATGTTTGAAAACTATGAAATGAGCACAGAAATGTAGTTTTAATTGTGTTCGTTTCTGTGAAAAATAATGCCACACAACTGTTTATCTGTGTCGTTCCCTCTAATGGTAACGAAGCTTAATTTCAACGTTATAAACCTTCAGATTTACCACTAAAGAGAAAGAACTTAGTTTGAAAGCAAAATTATTACTTTCTGTAATACGAATTTTGTATTTTTTCAGATTTACCGAACGATGTTGTTTGTGTTCAAATATTCTTGTAACTGTATAACAGATTGTCTAGCGTAGATTGGTGGTTAGTGCACTACAGTCGCTAGATCAAATTCTGCTGCCGAAAATAACTGTCGTTACCGCCTTGTGGCTGTTATACTGTGACGATCATTCTTATTATGCATAAGTCAAAATTAGGCCATGTCTAGTTCGGCCTGGCATGGCCAGAGGGTCAGGGGCGCTCGGCTCGTAATCTGATGGTCGCTGGTTCGAATCCCCGTTTCACCAAACATGCTTGCTCTTTCAGCTGTGAGGGCTTATAAAGTTATGGTCAATTCCACTATTCATTGGTTGAAGAGTAGCCCAAGAGTTGGCTGTAGTTGTTGTTGATTTACCTGCCTTCTTTCTAGTCATACACTATTAAATTAGGAAGAGCTAGTACAGGCAACCCTCGCGTAGTTTTGGGCAAAATTTAAACACAAACAAATAAACTCTTTTCTAGTTGGCCCGGCGTAGCCAAGTGTGGTTAAGTTCGACTCGTAATCCGAGGGTCGCGGGTTTGAGTCCCCGTCACACCAAACATGCTAGCCTTTCAGCGTGGGGTCGTTATAAGGTAATGGTCAATCCCACTATTCGTTGGTAAAAGAGTAGTCCAAGAGTTGACGGTGATGACTAGCTGCCTTCCCTCTAGTCTTACACTGATAAATTAGGAAGGGCTAGCGCAGATAGCCCTCGAGTAGTTTTGCACGAAATTGAAAAAAACAAGCTTTTCTAGTTCAGCATATTCAAAATGAGAGACGAATAGCGTCTAGCTTTGAACCAAAACAAAGGATTAAAGAGATACCTGTGCCGTTTGTCCTTAATTTTCAATTTAGTAGACTAGAAAGAAAGTAGCTAGTGAACACCACCCGCTACAAAGCTCGAGCTACTATAACAGAATTACGTGATTTCACCTTCAATCTTATTACGAACTCACAGCCTGAAAAATTCAAGAGAGTAAATTCACAGTAATATAATTCGAACTGCGAACCTATTTTAAAATTGCTAAGCCACGCTGGACAATTGATTGGAGAAACATGAAAACGTTCTATATATGCAACCTAATTAAACAGAAAATTTACTGACACATAAAATATAGACCAACTACAAAATGAATCCCGGAAAAAATTGTAATTAATTATTATTGTACTTACACTTGAAACAAATGTTTATACATACTGAATA
>NC_134827.1:88520018-88559650 GCF_004210375.1 Tachypleus tridentatus | reverse complement strand
TCATCAACCGTATAGTCTAGAAATAAACATTTCAATAAGGAGGTGAAACATACTCTTTCATAGCGTAAATATATAAAAGATATTTTAATCTGTTACTAAGTTAGGAAAGTAGACACATAACGGTCCTAACCAAATTATAGAACATATAGAACACATTTGGTTTGGTTTGAATTTCACTCAAAGCTACTCGAGGGCTACCTGCACTAGACGTCCATAATTTAGACTAGAGGGAAGGGAGCTAATCAACACTAACCACCGCTAAAACATGCATTACTCTTTTACCAACGAATAGTAGTATTTACCATCACAATATAACTCCCCCACGGCTGAAAAGGCGAAAAATTCGATGTGACGGCAATTCGAACCACCGACCCGCAAACTGTGAGTCAAGGGCTTTAACCACCAGGTCATGCTAGGCGCTATTTTAGAAAATAAATTAATATGTTATTTGTTAGCACGAAGAAATGAAATGTTGCTTATGACTGAACCTATAACGACATTAGACCAATAAACAGGCCCCCCTAGTGGCGCAGCAGCAAGTCAGCGGACTTAATATGCTAGAAAACGGGTTGCGATACCTGTGGTCGGGAGAGCACACATAACCCATTGTGTGGTTCTGTGCTTAATTCCAAACAAACAAACCAACAGGCAGTCATGCAAGTTCTTTGATGAATGCAACCTTTTTAAATTAACTACCCACACTTTTTAACCTTTACCGTTTTTATCATTAGAAGAAGATTCAACAACTATTCCAATTTCAAATTATAGTGATACCTACGAAATAATGCAGAAAATTAACGAGGTTGGATCGGGGTTAATTATGTCTGCTTATTCAAATTATGTCTGCACTTGTGGATTAAAAACTTGAGAAGATCGACGTTTCTTCTCCAAAGTGTAATTTTTTTAGTATCCAAAAGGTTTTTTACAAACAAGAAACTGATAACTTTGAATTTACAACTTGATTTTAGTATGCTCGGTGTCCACTGTGGTTGAAGATTCCTCTGTGTTGATGGTAATATGTCTTTGTTTGTTTGTTTTGAAATTTCGCACAAAGCTACTCGAGGGCTATCTGTGCTAGCCGTCCCTAATTTAGCAGTGTAAGACTAGAGGGAAGGCAGCTAGTCATCACCACCCACCGCCAACTCTTGGGCTACTCTTTTACCAACGAATAGTGGGATTGACCGTAACATTATAACGCCCCCACGGCTGGGAGGGCGAGCATGTTTGGCGCGACTCGGGCGCGAACCCGCGACCCTCAGATTACGAAGCGCACGCCTTAACGCGCTAGGCCATGCCAGGCCCTAATACGTCTTTACAAATGTGCTCAAGTTTATTTGTCAGTATAATTTTAATTTCATCAGTTTGTATTTCAAAGATGCTTATGCTTTGTGTCTGGTTTTTGGTCTCTGAGATACAACAGTTTCAACTTTAAAGATATCATATACATGTGAAATTATATAATATATTTTATTGTTTCATTTATAACTTAGTTTTATTTGTTTTATAGTTTTAGTCGGCATCAGTACCTTACTGTTAATGTTTTTAAATGTTGTTGCAACAGTTACAATCTCTATAATGCTACAGCACATTCTAATTAATTAGAATACCTAGTATTGTTTCTTCTTATTTTGAATTTCACTATAAAAAAGCAATTGTTCAAAATGTCACCATTTATCTAACAATAACAAAAATCCGTTTAATGATTTGTAAACTGTTTATTTTGTTATTGTTTCCGTGCAGTTATTGTATATTTGAAGTCAGAATGTTAATCAAACACTGGTGTCTCATAAATTCTGTTAACGTAAACTGAATAGTGAGTTTAACATCATTAAGGTAAAAAAAATACACCCAGAAAGCAGGTGAAGATCAGACCAACGACGGCAATAATCAGTTTTGTTGGCACATTAGCCTGAACATTAAAAAAAAAAAAAAACAAGTAATTTAGATATCAAGAAATTAATTATGTCGGAAAAACACGAAGGTTGAACATGTATTGACACATAATTATAAAAATTGATGTAGATTTACGGATAGAAAGAACTTTATGAGCAAAACGGCCTCTTTTCTCTTTTTCTTCAGTAATGGATTAAGAGTCAGACAGATCCACGGCTAATTTTTTTAATTAGGCCTGTTATGATCATGACTAAAAACTAAAATAAAAACTGAACATCAAGATATGTTTTACTTTTGGAGACAATAGAAGAATGATACCAACAGATATACAAGACTTGTCAATAAATTAATGAACAATTCTAAATGGTTCTTGAAAGGAAAAAGTGGTGTTCTAACAGAGACAAAATTTACATTTGGACAATAGAGGGTATTGATAGAAAGAAACCACAGTCACATAACCTCAACAACTCATGCATTCAAGTGCACACACTTTATTTAGTTAAACTACTGTCTTCCTGGCTTTTTGTGTAGCAAGAGCATTTATGACCTGTTTGGTGTGAAGCAATTCTAACAAGTCATTTTATATACACAAAAAATGCTTGTGTATTTAACTTGTCTTGGTACAGTGTTAATTGGAACATGTTCCTTATGCTTTTTAGCATCAAGAATTATCTTTCTCCAGAGCAATTGCCTGATGTAATGCACATAAATATCTTTGAGATTATCAGGAAGTTTGGGAAGTTTTGATTTCGGAAATTGGTCACATACAACTACCCTTGGATTCTGAAGGTTTGCAACGAACCTGCCATGCAGAGAGTAGCAAACTGAACAATTTCTTCCTTTATACAACTCTTCAAGTGTGTAGGATACGTGCGCTCTGTAAGCATTAACAAGATCAAGTAGTTTTGTAGAAACCCAAACTTGTAACTGATGTGTCATACACTGCTGGCCAAAATCTTAAGGCCAATGAACATAAAGAAAAAAGTATGCATTTTGCATTGTTAGACTCAACCACTTATATGGGTAGAGCGTCGAAAGATGAAAATAAGAAAAACGAAAATAAAAATAAAAAACTTTTAGCATTTAAAAGAGAAAATGTGAACACTATGAAATTAGCCTAAATACTAGCTGGTCAAAAGTTTAAGACCATACTGACACGAAGCGTTAATCGGTAAGCACGTAACGAAATTTAGTAATTTGTGTTCAAGCATTAGCCTTGTCAACATCTCCCACTGACATCTCCTGTGTTACATTGGATAAAAACATGGCAAAGACTAAAATGTTGACAGAGTTTGAACGTGGCAGAATTGTCGAGCTGCAAAAGCAAGGTCTCTCTCAACGTGCCATCGCTGGTGAGATTGGGCGTAGTAAAACTGCTGTTGCAATTTTTTTTGTTCTCTAATGAGAAAATATTTAACTTGGGTGGTCCAGATGGCTTCCAACGTTACTGGCACGATAAGGATATCCCACCGGAGACATTTTCTACACAACACAGTGGAGGAGGTTCCATCATGATCTGGGGTGCTTTCTCCTACCATGGAACAATGGAGCTCAGGTTATACACGGGCGTCAAACAGCAGTGGGCTACATTGGCATGTTGGAGAGAGCATCCTTATTAACTGAAGGCCCTCGCTTGTGTGGAAATGACTGGATATTTCAGCAGGACAACGGTGCAATCCACAATGCCCGCAGGACAAAGGCCCTTTCATGGCGAATAACGTGATTCTTTTGGACCATCCAGCGTGTTCGCCCGAACTGAACCCCATTGAAAATGTTTGGGGTGGATGGCAAGGGAAGTCTATAGAAATAAACGTCAATTCCAAACAGTGCATGATCTTCGTAAAACCATATTCAACACTTGGAATGACATTCCAGCCAGCCTTCTGCAAACGTTTATATCGACCATGCCAAAGCGAATGTTTGCAGTTATTCGCAATGACGGCCATGCAACTGACTAATGAGACCTCTTATTGGGTATTTCCTACCCTGTTTAGGACTTCTTTTTGGCTACCTACAGCAACCTGAAAGTCTATCAATGTTTTCAAAGAAATTAATGTGAACTCTAGCAAGTGGCAATATCTCTACAAAACCATCATCTAGAATGTATCTAACGATTATTGTCAATTGATTATTATCAATGTGGGATATGTCTGAAGTAGAATCAACATACACTGAGTAATACTTGGATGTTTTGGTTCCGTGGATAATGATGGATGTGAACCATGCTCAACAGCCATGAACTCCAGAGCTGTACTACAGGACTATCTTGTACCCACTTTGAAGATAATATCCAAAACGATCATGATCATTAACTCGTATTTTATCTGCTACTTATAAATGACAAATGACTTCAATTCCATCTATTACTTTAGCATAGCAAAACTTATACGTATATTATCAGATTGAAGTAGTACAAACTCATTAATTTAAAAAGTTGCACATTTACATTTGTTGACAAAGATATTACAGTGGCGAAGAAAAGGGTCTTTTACAATAAACCTTAACCAAAAATTATTGATTAATTACATTCTACATAATGTTCTACAACTGGTAGGTGATATAAGTTAATGACCATATTACTTCTCACATTTCAAACTCAGGTAGCTATTGTCTAACTTCTCTTATTTTTGACTTATACTCGTATAACATTTGACAAAATAAAAGGATTTTAAGAATAATAATAAAAAGAACAAAAACAGATTAAGGTGGGAGCTTTTGGAATTGTAGCCCCAGACTGGGATTTGAAAAGCTCACTTTAACAACAAAAAAAGAAAGACTAGTTTTCATTATTTTAGGAAAATGGTTAATAAAAGTCATTCCATTAAGACTACTTATTTTTGAAGTGAGAAAAAGAGTGTGTGTGTGTGTGTGTGTGTTTTCTATCAACAGAGCCACATCGAGCTATCTGCTGAGCCCATCGTGAGGAATCGAACCCCTGATTTTAGCGTTGTAAATCCCTAGACTTACCGCTATACTAGTGCGTGATGTTGGTAGCCCTATTATGTAATCTACAGCGTAGATATTTGATAGGTTTATCTCCAAATATTATGATTAAGTGCAGCCTTACTTTGATCTAGCATATTTTCATATATTTTACAATGCAAATATACTATGTGTAAGTAAAGCTCTACCTAGTCATACTAATCGAATGATAGGCCTCATCTACTCAAAATCTCTTTTCATGATGCTATTAGCTAGGCTCCTCCCTCTTGGCTTGCACGAGACACGCTGTTTTTTACCATTTGATACAGCAATAGGTCTATAATGTGAATACATCTAAGTTACCAGACAAGGTTGAAGATACTTATATCTTTCAATTCTTTATACTCAAAGGTTTCGGATTTTGTTCACGAAAGAGTTTAATCACCTTTAGAAAGTAAGTAACAGTATTTTACACAGACCACTTATTAAGTGTAAATAACTCAAGCATCATTAATTGGAAGGTGTAGAACTGAAGTTATCCAAGTACAATATTTGAAATCATATGTGGTTATTTGTTATGAAACTGCTAGGTAGCTTGCTCTGACATCTTTCTCTCACATAGGTTATTCATTAAGTGTTAATCTTATATTTTATACATATGCACAAACACCAGGGTGGTTGGGAAAATATGTAGTCAAAGAAAGAAGAAGAGAAAATTAGAGAATGTAGAAGCTAAAACTAGGAAGCTAATTGTCTTTGTCCTCTAGTGCCAAATTCTTCGCTAGCCAAGACAGTGAAAACAATAATATAGACACTAAATCTTTGGGTGTTGCTAACTTTTAACGTCACAATATCATATCGAATCCTTGCCCTCAATTAGAAAAGAGCCAAAAACATAACTGCAAATTAAGAATGTGAAAATATTCATGCAGAAACTAGATACTGATGACATTAGTCTCGTCAAATTGAAATGAGCTACTACCAATGGTACTGAAGATACAACCTATGAACATAAGTTTGTCATAAAATCAAATATTTTGTTTCTATATCATATATTATCTCTTGCCGGTACGAGGGCTTCAGTTGGCACGAAACAAGCTTGTTACATCAGTGTTGCTTATTTTGAATTTCGCGCAAAGCTACTCGAGGGCTATCTGCGCTAGCCGTCCCTAATTTAGCAGTGTAAGACTAGAGGGAAGGTAGCTAGTCATCACCACCCACCGCCAACTCTTAAGCTACTCTTTTTACCAACGAATAGTGGGATTGACCGTAATATTATAACGCCCTCATGGCTGAAAGGGCGAGCATGTTTGGTGCGACCGGGATTCGAACCTGCGACCCTCGGATTACGAGTCAAACGCCTTAACACACTTGGCCATGCCGGTCTCCCCCACCATTAGTGTTGTGTCACTAAAGTTATTATTCGTAATATCAAAAGTGGATGAATAAACAGATGAAGTCAGAGAAAGTGTTGATGAAGTTGGTTCATAACGGCATAATGGCAATTACTTAGGAATGATGGAACTGTTGGCTGAGTCTTTTGTGATGACGAGAAACCCATTTGAAGTAAAAATGTATTCTCAAGACGGATAGTATGGGTAGTAAAACTGTAATTAAAATAAAATACAGAACAACGTTTTTGACCTTCTGAGGTCATTTTCTTGTTAACCTTTGTTAACCTGAAGATGACCTAAGGAGGTCAAATACATGTTGGCTGAGTCTGACACATCTCTTGCTGAACATACTTATAATCTCGAATAAGAGTAAAGATCATATTTCATACTTTTCCTCAACTGTTTGTGCAATATCATAAATTAAATTACTCTATGCACTCTGGGTCTGAGTGTGTATTGTAATAAGTATGGTCGATTCCCAGTATTCAGTCTGGCAATAGTAGTTCTCCAGTAACTTTTCATACTACTTAATGCATGTTCACACACAAAAAACCATTTAGTAGACAATATTTTACTTACATTTGGCATCATGGTAGATATAGTCATTGAGTCAACACTGGGCTGGGCTAATTAAAAAAACATTGATGGCTCAACATAGGTATAAAATCTATGTATTATCTTGGGGTGTGTAAATGTGGAACATATTTATTCTTTGTCATATACCGAGGGTTGAGTATGTTATAGCAACACGATTTTGAATATGCAAATAAGCAAGTCACGTAACAACAATAGTCAATATAAAATCTAATTGGAACACATATCAGTACAATATTTCGACTCTGTTTGGTATTTTATATGTACTGTGATGCCATTTAAAACTTATTACTTAAGAGAATGGTATGTAACACCCCATTTATGAGCAAAATATTCGTACATTCAGATGTGTTCAGATAAGGGACTTCAAATTTCAAAACAGTGATATCCTTTAATTTGCTTAATGGCATTGGAGAACAAAGAAATATGGGTCAATGTGGGGTATCAGAATCATCCAGAAAGAGACTTGCAACAAGCTGTATCCCAGCCATCACAAACAAATTAATAGGTGAGAATCCATGACACAGAGATAAGCGACAAAATTTGTTCACATTTCTCAAGCAACAGTACGCAATATAATCAAGAAGAATCTCCATCTGGAAAGGCAACAGAAGTAACGTATTCAAATTACATCCATAACTTATCTGTTCAATAGAAGCATAACTCAAGCAGTTGGAGAATTAAATGAGTATTCATGCCATTCCATGCAAAGATGTACCTTCTAAGTAAGTTAATGCAATACCTATAAGGTTCTGTATGATCGAACAGTTGAAATGGGCACAGTGAAATTGTCGACCTTTTCATATTAGACGGAAAGATTTAAGAATTGGTGCTCTTTGGACGTGACAGCCTTATATTGGCTTTTGCAATGGAAAGTCTACTACAGTATTATTGTCCAGATGCGCAGTCATAAGATAAGGTACGACCAGATGTATTGAGGCCTTAAAATCATATGACATACTCAACAATAACTACTGTTAACATCATGTTTTTTGTATATCTAAATGAATAGATACAAATTAATGATTGAGATCACAATTTAATCATGAAAATCAAGATAACTCAACTATTTGTACCATAAGAGTAAACCTTCGTACATATAAATTAATATTGAAATGTTTGTTTGTTTTTTTAATTTCCCCCAAAATTACACGAGGGATATCTGCGCTAGCCATCCCTAATTTAACAGTGTAAGACTAGAGGGAATGCAGCTAGTCATCACCACCTACCTCCAACTCTTGGGCGAATCTTTTTTACTGACAAATAGTGGGATTGATCGTAATGTTATATAGCCCCTATGGCTGAAAGGGCGAACATGTTTGGTGAGACTTGGATTGGAACCCACAAGCTGCAAAATGCAAGTTCAACGTCTTAAACACCTGGCCACGCCAGGCCAATACTGGAAAGAAATATTTTAACAGTCAACACTTCTCACTTTTCATAAATCTTCTTATACCTATTTTTACCGAATTCATTCATTGGTTCACTGAATAAAAATTGAATGTGCAGACAGAGTTCGTTGAAGGTCCATCAATCTCCAAGTTATTTTGCTTATGTATAATTCGGATTTTCATATTTTTCATGAAAGTTACAACCTTAAACTACTTCCGTTTCTTTAGATATAGGTAACCAATCAGTTGTTCAATGAAATATTCTGCAGTTGCCCCAGAACCATTACTATAAGAACACAAGTACTTTTTAATTATCAAATTAATATAACTAATTTTGATACTCACCCATACTCATAAACGGCTTTTTTTCTTTCTTTCTTGCTCCTTGTGCATGGCCTGATCTTGAATTATAAGTACACAGAGTGGTAGTGTAATACTCTTCGGAAACTTTACCTGGACGACTAGACCACCCACTTGCTGACATTCTGAAATATATTTTGTCCAATCTATTTTTTATACACTTTTTCTTTGTTTTACACAGTAGAGAAAATATATATAGAAACTAAAGATCATATGCTTTCTACCTGTTTTAGTTATACATATATATACTTTAAAATATTATTGGTTGTTTAAATTTATATTGTAATGTTAGCAACACATGATTCTGAAATACGTTAAGATTACCTAGTACTAGTTGCTTTTTCTCTTTATTCTCTACATTGGGTAATGTTTATTCGCCCAGAAGGTTATTGTAATAATATATAGCATCAGGGTTGAATGGATTGGTAGTGTAACATCTTTTGCTGGCCATATTTGACAAATACTGTGAAAAAACAAATATAAGCGATGTTATCAAATTAACATAGAAAGCATGTTTACTTGTTGAATGTAGGCATGCTTTCTTAAGCCAGTTCTACACCGATGTCATGCAGCTACTTGAAATGGATGGACTCAAGAATAAGCTGTGTAATGCATGTTCCCAAGCCTAAACACTCTGACTCTCAGTAGCGTTGAGCACTTAAATGAGGAGCAGCAATATGATTTGGAAATTATCATTTATGAGCTGCATTGTTGATTTGTTCTACTTGATAACTAAATATTCTATTGGATCTGGTTCAAGGTTTAGAAGAGGATCAACATCAAAAGACCATTAGCCTATACAGATATGTGCTAATTGCATGGAAACATACCTTGCAATGACCCCTGCAGATTGGAAAGACGTTCTAAGTTTTTTTTGAGAGATTTCCCAACAAGCTTACATGACAATTCCAGGGAGTGAGGAGCATCATTACTCTCACAGAAGCTAGATCTGTTGCAACATGTTTTTAAGTAGTCATTTTAAACTATCTGTAAGAGAGGGAAAAGCCTGAAGTAGCAGACATAGTAGCAATTCCACCACCAGATAATGTGACTTAGTTACCTCTATCACCACAGGTTAACCTAAAGATGACCTAAGAAGGATGAAACGTTGTTCTCTACTTTATTTTAATGAAAGTTTTAACACCCATACTGGCTGTCTTGAGATACATTTTTACTTCAAGTGGATTTCTTGTCATCATGAACTTCCAGGATGGGAAGAGTTATGTATTTCAACAAATTACTGTTAAAGTAAATGCAGGTACTTCACAACACAGCAAAAAAATCAGAGGTATTTGCTTAAGCCTATGGCTCATTATAAGTACACCAACTCATAATGTCAGTATTTTGCTCATCTGCAGAGTAGGCAAAGTATTAAACCTGTCCATTAGATCAGTAGGTCAGGAGTGACCAGAAATGAGAGGAGTCACTGCATCAGAAATGGTAGCTTATTTTAATGATGTAGGGAAGTTTCACTTTTAAGTTAGTTACCTTTCAGAAATTGAACAAAACATTGTAGTAACAATTATTCAACTAAATCAAACCAAAAATTATAAAAATACTTAAATGTATATTTTTATCTTCATCACTTGATCCCTTTTTATATAAATACCTCCACTGAAGGGAATTGTATAAAACATGGCTAACATGATGAAAAAAAAAGAAACTATTCTACAGATTAATTTTGGCCAAATCAGAAACCTGTTATAAGAATCCCATATTTTAATACTGCTTATATTATTATTCAGAATTTTTAATAGTTTGAATAATGCTTTTAACAAATTATAAAATCTCTTTTCAACCTAAGAAAAAAAACAACAAAAAACATTGGCAAATACTGTTACACATAACTCCATAACAACTGACTAAATCATGAATTAGGAACTAATGATGACAAATTGGAGTCCTCACATTAAGATGTAAAAGCTTATTTCCCCTTGAGTCATGAATTTCTCTCATGAAATGAAGTATTAAACCAATGGTGTGAGTGTGTATGTATATATATTAGTTTATTTTAACTCAAAAACAAGCTGAAACGAAAAAACAAATTAAACAAAGAAATGTTGCATCAACAGAAAATATCCCAGGGTACAAGCTACAATGTGGAGTTTCAAAAATGTACTCTAGATTTTGGAAACAACTGCAGAAGTAGGACCCACATTGTGGTGGAGATACATCATCTATCAGGCTTAACCTCCATTTGCCAGTCTCACATAAGAAATAAAGAGTAGCAATAGATATAGAATTAGAAATAAAAATTAGGAGAGTGAGATGTTGGTGTTCAAACCCTCAACACCCCACATCTTTATCACCCTTCACTGCCTATAGACAGTTGTGGGAAGATGACTGCTCTCCAAAGTAAAGAATTAACTGAAATAAAATAATAAAAAATAAGGAAATAATGTACTACCACTTGGAGCTAAGTAAGATGAAAACTTGCCTCTTGATGTGAGCATACCAGCCCCCAATATAGTAGAAAGGCACTAACTGACAGCACGGCAAACTATACCAGCATGAAGTGTCCCATCCAGCTGTCCAAACAAACTAATACAACTCTCAACCAAGTTATTTAAATGACCTTATTCATAACTAAAAATAAATATTAGAAATTTGAAATTTTAAGTGAAGTTGATGTAGTGTTTTTTTTTATTTGTTTTTGTTTCAGCTTGCTTTTGAGTTAAAATAACAAACAATATAATTAGTCAGAGGTTTGGATTTGCTGTTTTTTAATGCAGTCCTTGTGATTTTACTATTTAACTTCATTAAAATGTATTTATTTTCACTCAATTATGTATATACAGGGTGTTTGGACAGTCACTGTGCAGTTTTGTAATCATATTTTATTCAGTCTATTTCAAGCCATCAACTAATAGTGGTGTTTAGAAACAAAATAAGGAGGATCTACACCTGTATTGATGGCAACGGGGGTCACTTTCAACATTGTTTATAATTGTCATTCATATTTACCTCCTGTATTCTATATTGAAACATGTCTGTTAATAAATATATAAGTGCACAGTTACTTTCGAACACCCTGTATATACACACACACAGTATTGGTATTTGTATGAGAAACCAATACATTTAGCAGCTTTATCTGTGTTGAAAAGTACTATATCCCACAGACATCTTTATTAAACCAGTTGTGTCACACAATAAGTTTCATTTTTTTTAGCATTTAGTCAAATGTGTTAAACTATCTTTAACTGCTCCAATTAGAACAAATATCAGAATATTTTCTTACATTAAAAATATTCCTCTCAGAAAAAAACATAGAAATCAAACACTTTATTTAAATAATTTCATTACTGCATCCTCTCTTTTCCAAGTTAGCAAATGGTATGCCCACTTTGCTTTATTTAAGTTTTCTTATAGTAGACAACAGTTATATTCTTTTTACAGAAAATATTTTTCACCAAATTTGTAGCAAGTCAAAGAAGTATTCAAAATACAATAGTTAGATAAAGTCATAGTGAACACAAGATTCATTATGATCTTTCGAGTACTCTCCCCTAACATACTGAACTCTTTACTTTCAATTATTTGAGTTAAGACACTATATATGGGTACTGGAGCTCTGTTAATTTGGTCCTTAGTTTTAAAACAGAATTTGTGCTAAGGACAATAATAGTACCAAGAAGGCAGATGTTATTGTTTGATAAAATTACACTTACCTTATGCATATCTTTTAATCATACTAAACTAACAAAGTAAAACAATTTCTATCCAATTTTACTGTATGTCTCATATGTGTATATTTATTCAAAAATCAAAAGAGAAATAATTCAAGATGAAGCTTAGAAAATGTTCTTTTTCCAACAAGTAATGCATTAACAATACTGATGTTTTGTGTAACCTTCAAGACATAATTATTTAATTGGTAAGCCTATTTTACTCGAACTGTTATTTACTACAATTCCTTTTCTTCACATATTCAAACAATTTTTCTTTTTTAAGGTAAACATTTATATATTATTATTACTTTGGTACAATTTGTGTGGATGTACATGATTTTTATAAAGCATAGGTTATTAGTCATGCCTATCTAATTTGACATTTGATTAGATCAATTTTGGATAGTCTTGTACTATTGATATGCTTACTTTCATAAGTAGTTTTATCATATGTGGTTAGTCATCTCAAGTACATAATACATTTTATATCTTTTTATGCTCCATAGAACTGGCCAGATATGATAGGGTTACTTAAAAATAAAATATGGTTCCTTTGTGACCAAATACCATGAAAAATTAATTGCAGTTAAACCTGCTGTATATTTACTTATAAAAAATAAAGCATTGCATTAAACTTATTGAATGTACACAACCAAAAGTCAAATTCTATTTGAAAACATAATATCAAGAGTGGAAACATACATGAGTAGTAAATATATATATATGTATGTGCATATGTTTTAACAAAAGTAATATTCT
This sequence comes from Tachypleus tridentatus, assembly GCF_004210375.1. Lineage (NCBI taxonomy): Eukaryota > Metazoa > Arthropoda > Merostomata > Xiphosura > Limulidae > Tachypleus > Tachypleus tridentatus. Next base: position 88,546,666 of record NC_134827.1, on the reverse strand, counting down.
ACAAGAACTCATCTACCCACTTACAGCGTGTTTCTAAACAAAATATTTACCATGGATTACATCCAATTATTAATGCACTTATTCATACATTCAACTATACATATTTTGTGTATGAATATATCATGTGTTTCTAAGTTACTGTAATATTATAATGCTTATTATAATTTTATTCTTTGTTCTGAATTCATTTCCCCTCAGTGGACACAGCAGATAGCCCGATGTGGTATTTTTATGAAAAAAACACAAATTGTTCATTCTGAATATGTTCAGTTATCACATACTAGTGGTCGAAAAACTATAAAGTCAATTCTTGTTCAACTTACCTTCACAGTGTTCAACCTTACTTTTTTATATGTTAGCATATATCCGTATGATTAATTTGTTCAGGAAAAACAAAATTGGGTGTGCAGTTTTGTGGCAACAAAATTAGTTTGATCACTGAATTATGTGGTATTACATGTAGTAGATAATACTATGAGGTAATGGTGTTGAGATAAAGTCCAAATGTTCACTAAGTACTATTTAACTTTTTTTTTTTAAATTTACACTTTCTCATATCATAAAACAGCAGTTTGGTATACCGACTGAATTGCACCATTTAGGCTGGAACTTTTTGGGCTTACTACATTTACTGGTTGAACTTAAATAAGCATCATTATCAAGATTTGTAATCAACTGGAACTCTACAGCTTCTGCATTTTCAAAATGTTATATGGGCTGAAAACATTAGTTTTTTCTAAAACAACTATCATTAGGTTTAATACCATTGCACTGCTTCTTTTAACTATTACCTGCAGCTTATCGGTGAAGGAGACCACATCATCTATGACTGCTCATTAATTTGTCATAAGAAATTTTGAAAATGATTCACCTAACTCTGAGAATCAGCCAGTGTACTAGCTTATTGAAATGAAGGCTTATGAAATGATCATATACTGAGAAACAAATATTGTATAATCACCTATACATCTGATTATTATGCATAAGTGGATTAACTGAAAGAAGAACTACACAAACTCAGCTATACAAATATATTTGGTTGGATGCTTGGTACTGAGTCAAGATAGTTTGACCCTAGATTTCATTGCAAGTATAGATGAGAAGGAACTATCGGACTGTATGCCAGTCATAACTGAGTTGTGTCAATAGTTCAAGTTGGTGAAAAATAAAGCAATCCATCAGGTTCAATTCAAAGCTTGGTAAAGGGTGCCAAGAAAATCTTGTCTCTTTTCACAGATGATCTGCACATCTACCTGGTAATGTTTACATGTGGTGGCATCAGCTAGACACAAAAGACTTTCTCATTCTCACAGAAGCATTTTTTATTTGATGGAATATAAAACAGTTCCCTTGTTGTGCCAAGGTAAAAACTAGCAAAGGCTTAACCACCAAATCCATGCATACTGTAATTGTAATGAAGTTACAATGGTGTCTAAAGTACACACAGAGCTATCCCAGTCCTCTACTGTTATATATACGCTGCAAAACAGGCTACCAGTGCCTCTACTAAGACATAGCTCTAGACTGATAGTACAAAGCACATGCATTGCTTATGGAGAGTTGGACTATTATAGCAAAGATAATAAATATATATTTCAGCTACAGCAAGAAGAAACTAAAGAGCCCAAGTCAGATATGGCCATTGAATTGTTGAAGTAGAAGGAAAAGCTTGCACCAAAAATTATGTTGGTCAACTCAGCTCTTTCAGGGTTGAGGTTCCTTTGACATGTTCCTCTCAGAGTACAAGGTTGCATGAAAGAGCACCTAGTTGACACAGTAGAAACCAACACACTGATGTTTCTCACAGTATATCAGGCACTCTGACAAAATCATCTCTAAGTCCTATTGACAAGAACTTTGTTCTGTAAACAAAGTTGACGTAAATAGGCCATGCTCTAACTGCGTACAGAGGGTTTACTTACAGAACAAAGGCAATTTTTGTAAGTCTTCTTGATGACAAGAAATCCACTTAAAATGAAAATGTATCTCAGGTCTTTGTTAACCCGAAGATGACCCAGGAAGGTCAAAACGTTGTTTTCTGCTTATCAGTAAAAGTGTTAATACCCATACCAGCAATTCTGAGATACATGTTGTAAACCTTGGTTTTGGCATTAAGATTCTTGGAATGGAGGTATTAAGGATCTCAGTGATTTGATTTCCTGTGCAACAACTGAACTGAAAAGTTGTAATCTGTGGCTTACTATGAACAATAGTTAGTACTGTGTCAGTACCTTGAATGTGCTTTTTAGCCCATATGTAAAAGATTTTTTTTTCTATTCAGTAAGTAAGCAGCATTACTCAGGCAGTTATTCATGGTAAGAGGAATGAAGTCTCAATCTTTGTTTGTTTCTCTGCAATTATCAATGACTGATCATTTAGCTGCATGATGGAATGTTCAATGGCACAGCAAGCAATGGCAAAGTTACAGATGCTAGTAAGAACACTAGGGTTGTATCCATTACATATCATTGAAAAGTAAATAGTCATATACCAATACACCTGACACTGCTAGTTAAGAACTGTCAAGAATGTTGTGGTATATTTATTTTACTGGATGACTAATGTGTGTCTGTGTGCATGCATGGAAAGTTTTAAATGCGCAAAAATGAAATAAAAAGTACAAATAGCGTTATCAAATGCGTGAGGAAAGTGTGGATACAGATAGCACAATGCATTACAAATAGAAAGGTATTAAACGAATGGATCTGCCATTCCCTAAAGCCTCCATTCAGGCCTAGTTAGATATTATGAGTAAACATCGTTGACAATATAATACACCCTTTTTTAAATAAAGAATTATGATAATGCATAACTTCATTATTAAAGTTTTTAATGTATTTTGCTGTATTTCTTAGTACAGGGTATTTTGTATTGCACTGTTGTATTTTCGTTTAACAGCTGTAGCGTTTGTAAAAGAAGCAAGAAAGAGCTAGCATAATTCTCGGGCCCTACATGGCCAGGTGGTTAAGGCGCTCGATTCGTAATCAGAGGGTCTCGGGTTCGAATTCCCGTCGCACCAAACATGCTCGCCCTTTCAGCCGTTGGACTGTTATAAAGTGATGGTTAATCCCACTATTCGTTGGTAAAAGAGTAGCTCAATAGTTGGCCGTCAGTGGTGATGACTGGCTGCTTTCCTTCTAGTCCTACACTGCTAAATTATGGATGGCTAGTGCAAATAGCCCTCGTGTAGTTTTGCACGAAATTCAAAACAAACAAACATAATTCTCAACCTGCATAAGTTTAAAGTTCTTTGGTCGCAAGGTTAAAGTTAATTATCAGTTTGGTACAAGCCTGAAGCAGCGAAAACAGGAAGATCCGGCAAAGATATATACCATATGTTTCCATCTTTTAATATTATATTTCTTCTGAATTCATTCTTTGTTCTAAAAAAGTGATAAAGTGTTAAGTTACTCCCACTTCATTAGTTGGTTATTCTTGAAGTTTATAGTTTAAAGCGATCTTGTGAAAGTGTCCTTCAAAGGTCATATAGATGATATCTGGATTGGTCATTTTGCTTCATACTTGTATCTAGTTTTATTTTGTTTCGCACTAACTCGACAAGAGATTTTGTAATACTTCGTAATTTACACCTTGTTGAAATGTCCTGTTTAACAGATCTGTCTAGTAAAGATATAAAGATAATTCATTTCACCAGAGTGTGCCACACACATATATAATAACTTCGAATTACTTCAAACGTACCATGAAATAACGTTGTAACCTTCAACATGTGTTAAAACATGTGTTAAAAGTGTCACAAAAGCTTAGAAAAGACTATTTTGTTACAGATAAAATTCAAGTTTGTAGTAAATGTTTTCATTTTATAATGATAACAACTGCCCATACATTTTTGAATTGTGATAATTTGAGCTACATGAACAACAGCTGTAAAATATTACATAAAGTTTCACCTACAAGTTCAAGAGGTAGAATTATGCAATCTATGCTGGGTGATAAGTGGAATTTGCTAATCGATTAATCGTTAGGCTTATTAACCGATTACAATAAACTAATAAATTATTCTCACACGTCAACGGACTAATATCCAAATGTCCATCTTGTTTTGGTTTAATAAAAACAATTTTTAACTATTATAAACAATCTTATAAAACAATTTAGGATCAAGTTAGTTTTCTTAATGATCACAATTCTGTGGAATTTTTCCTATAAATTTTCAACACAATAAAAATTACTGAATATTTATTGCTTAAAACAAACATTACTTCATGATACATATTTATACATGAAACATAAAAATCTGTTTGTTTGTCTATATGTCGGTTACCTAGCTATTCCTGAATCTCATGACCAATCTCAACCAAACTTGCTAGAATGATAGTTTCCAACAAGAAGAATGTTAACACTCCTACGAAAAGTGGGGCCTAATAGGCCCCAGAGCAACTTGAAAGGTTATTTGATTTCATTTCATTTAAATACAAAATTATTAGCCTAATATTAATAACCTTTCAAGTTGCTCTGGGGCCTATTAGGCCCCACGTTTCGTAGGAGTGTTAATCGGGAGTTTATTCCTCCATTATTGCTGTTATTGAGCACTTATTATTTTTGAGGTAAGTGAACGTTAACTACATTCATGGATGTGACCGCAAATTAATTAATCACATTAAGACAAAATGAGCACGTGTACAGTTAGTTCTATGGTGTTTCATCATTACCTCAAAGAGACCGCACGTTCATTTGCGCCTCGACAGTGACTAAATGATGTAATATAAATCTATATGAAGTTTGTAATTTACGAAATAATTTACCGTTGTCAAGTGCATAGATACACTACATTTCTACATAAGGCCTCAAGATGCCCAAGTATTTTCATAAATCATAGGATTCAAGGAAATAAAAACACCAAAGAAGATGAAAGGAAGAAGATCGAAAGAAAAGACAAAAGAAACTGCTTATATACCGAGTCAATAAATATAAAGAATAGCTAGAAGAAGAGGACAAGAGACATCTGATGAAACTGTTTATGTACCGAATTAAGAGAGATAAATAATAGCTAGAAGAAAAGCACAAGAGACATCTGATGAAACTGCTTATATACCGACTCAAGAGAGATAAAGAATAGCTAGAAGAAGAGCACAACAGACATCTCATGAAACTGCTTATATACCGCGTCAAGAGAGATAAAGAATAGCTGGAAGAAGAGCACAAAAGACATTTGATGAAACTGCTTATATACCGAGTCAAGAGAGATAAAGAATAACTAGAAGAAGAGCACAAAAGACAGTTGATGAAACTGCTTATATACCGAGTCAAGAGAGATAAAGAATAGCTGGAAGAAGAGCACAAGAGACATCTGATGAAACTGTTTATGTACCGAATCAAGAGAGATAAAGAATAGCACAAGAGATAACTGAAGGAACTGCTGCCACACCAGAAGGAAATCACGGCAGAATGCCAATATGAAGAGTGAATATTCAGTTGCAGTAATTGTTGCTAGAAGAGAACAAGATTGAGAATATCAAGCTCAAGGAAAGGTTGCTTCTGTGGAATGGAAATCTAGAATGTATTTTAAAATAGCTAATGATTATAATCCAAATCATTGATATTATGAATCAGAGTGAGACTGCATATGATGTTGGGAGAAGGTATGTATAATATGAATTTGCAAGTAAAAAAACTATCCATATGAAAAGCTAGTACCGTGTTGTGATCATAGCAAATTTGAATTCCAACCTTTGAGAGAACCACCATCATCTCTTAATGAATTGTTTCAGAGAAATGGTGAAGAGGCTAAAAAACTCACTAACCAATATTAGAAGATATGACAGTGTTTTCCAATTGACGCATACTGAAATTGAAAGTATCATCACAGAACCAGGATATATATCGACTTTCAAGATTCAAGAGCATGTCTACTATAAGATTGGTTTTCTCTATCTACTTCCAAATAAATAACCCACACGTTTTCAAGTGTATTTCTTAGGAGATGAAGAAGGGTGTCACTAGAAGAAGTATTGTTATGTCAAATTGAAATCCAACTATAGTAACAGAACTACAACAGATGCTCCAAAAATATTATTGATATATTACAAGTATCAAGTCAGCTATAAAAAACAATAACGGCTATTTTACAAAATTGCTATCAACCCAGACAAGATACCACCTGAAGAACATGAAAGAATGTACAATACACCAGTTACAGATGACACTGCTATGTTAATGGCTGGGAATTAAACAGCAATTCGTGACTGTCATAAAACAGAACAACCACTAAATAAAAATAATTGCATAACAGCAAACAGAGCTTTTTTGTTATTGATGAGCGATTCAACGTTGCTTCCTGATTCAACGTTGCATCCTCAAATGTATTTTCTAGTGCATGTCATCCTCAAATAAAACGTGCAATAAACATACCTGTTGGATATAGTGCAAACTTTACCTTAAAGTTGTTTGACAGCTTGAAATGATGTAGGGCGCCTGACAGTATGAAGAAGTAATCTAACATAGACCACATCACCCATGTTCAGATGGATGGTATAAAGTGTGCCAAGAGCCTAATGAGATTTCGTACCTTCATGACTGTCTACAGGTCCTCGTAATATTCACTTACAGACTCTTCTACTTTTGTTCCATGTATGATATTTGGAGATTTCATGATACACAAATGCTTTTACAAAATCATTTTCAGTAAAAAGTTTTAAAATGTTGTAAATGTTATTGGTGGTTCATTTTGGACTTTACAGTCATCTGGATCAATGTACAACTGAAGTCCATTTTCAAAATAGAGTTGAGGTTGCGTCACAGGAAAACAATGTTCTTAAAGAAGAAATTCAAATAGCCTTCAAACAGCTTCATTTGGACTAATATATCGAGAATTTTGATAGACATTTATTTCATTGTGATTGTTTGTCTTTGGCTAACGTGAAACTGTCATATCTTGTCCTTTGTTCACGAACTTGTAAACGCACTTGACTGATTTTACAGAATTGACAGTTTCAGCATTGACATGTGCATTGCACAGCCTTTTTTAGGTAAAGGTTGTGGGGTATAATCAATCTGTTGTCAAGAGCACCATTGTTGGTTGTCTTTCCAAATATGCCATCAGCAACTCTTCTTCTATATAAACTGCAGCCATCAACATCTGCTTGTGTTTCAGAACGACATTGTTTGGAAAATCCTTTTGTTCCTTTTACATCCTTCATATGTATTATTTTTTATATAGTTTTCGAAAAATACCACAGGTAAACATGTTGAGAGCAATTTCATGAAGTTTCTTATCTTTTAGAGAGATAGGCACCTCTGCAGTGATTATTTTGTCAATACTGTACATGTAGCATTTCACTTTTCCAAATAATCACGTTTTTAAGTAATTAAATAAATTTCATAGCTTTTGGTTTAAAAACTCTAGCATTTTGATAACGACGTTCATCACTTGTTTGATTTTCCATTAGTTATTCCTTCATTTTAGGCCAGTTTGGATTCCAAGTGTGGGCTATTAATAAATCTAGCTTTCCATAAATTTTGACATAGCACATTGCAACTTGCTTCTTCTCATTCATATATTTTGAACTACTAATATAAGCATCCTGCAATACTATTAATGTATCAATGAATTTTAGTGCTCTGTCCTGTCGTAAAGTATTATTTACATACTTATATTCAGCAGCTCTTGAATGAATAATACCTTAAACTTCTGATGAAGTACCTTCTTTCTTCTCAATAGCGTGCTACACTCATGTGGCCTCACCTTTAATCTGTGGGAATAAAATTTAGCAGCAGAAACTTTTCGCCATGAAATAATTAGTCCTTGCACTGGTATCCAGAGTGATATTCATCCTTTTCATTCCAGAAGAATGGAGAATATTGAAGTGTGCCATAGATTCTATCCGTATCAGCAATTATTTTTGTTTGGTTGATATTCTGCTATATTACAATAGCTCTAACCACTATTCAATCTCCATCCACTAACACAGCAACTTCATCGGTTACTGATGCACTATACATTATTTTATGTTTTCCAGGTGGTCTCCTATCTGGATAAATAACAAGTTTGTAAACATCTGATGTTATATTTTTATATAACTGGCTTCATACTTTTAACATGTGAATGATGTTTATGGAGTATCGATTGTAGCTCAGTTATTATAGTTGGATTCAAACTTCATATACCAATATTTCTTCTTTTACTGACCTATTCTTCTTCATTTCTCATTGAATACACTTGCAAATGTTTAGGTTGTACATTTGGCAGAGGAACCAATCCTTGCTTTTGCATCTTGCTCTTGAATCTTCAAAGTCGATAATATCTGGTTCTGTGATGATAGTTCCAGCTCCAAAAGGCGTCATTTGAAAACCACTGTTACATTTCCTAATACTGATTAAAGAGGTTTTTTAGAATTTTCTTTATTTCCCTGGAGGAATACATTAAGAAATGATGGAAGTTCTCTCAAGGGTGGCAATTTAATTTTGCCATTATCATAACACAGGGTATAACATAACACATAATCTTGGGTATTCATTTGAATACCTCTTTGCCCTGTAAAAGTTAAATTATATAGATTTTATTCCAACATCACATGCAAACTCTGATTCATAATCATAAACATCTTTGAAATAAATTCTAGATCTCCATTCACCAGCAGCAACCCAGTTTTAAGCTTAACGTTATTTATCCTGTTATATTCTAGTAGTAATTTTTGTAACTGATAATTTTGTTCTTCTTCTTGTCATTCAGCCACGATTTCCTTCATGTGTGGCAGCAGTTTCATCAGCTGCTTAATATGTTCTTATTTTAACTTTCTTTTCCCTATTTTAAGATTGTCTTGCAGCAATTTATTTTCCTTTCCTTGTAATTTTCTTTATTCCATCCACTTGGCTATTTCTGATTTTTATGATACCATGATTTCAAAACACGTTTGGGCGTCTCGACGCACTTCGGTGATGGTGTAGTTTATCTGTGCACTTGAGAAAGTTGAATATTTCAAAAACTATAAAGTACGTTTATTGATATATACATAAAGGTTATACCGTTTACTTAGAATTGCTGTCGAGAAGGAAAGTAATGTGCGATCTCTTTGAGATAATAGTGAAATACCATGGAACAAATTGTACACTTGTTCACTTTGTCTTCACGCAGTTAATTAATTGATGGTTATTAGCCACATTAAGGAAAATTTATGTTTTTAGTGTGAAATCACATCACGCAATCTATGGCAGCAGCTACAATAAACTTACGTCAAACATAATAAATTCTGAGTAACACCAATAATGAGGAGGTTTGGGGACTGTCTGCCCACCATTAACACTCTCCATGTTCCAGACTATCATCCCACAAAGTCTGGATGCGATTGTCCAAGACACCCAGGAGTAGTTAAATAATGGATAGACACAAATTTTTGTGCTTTATATATATAAAAGCAATTCGTTGCTGAAACCAACATAAGTTTAGAAACAATAAATTATGTGATTAATCATTAATAAAGAGGAGACTTCTCGTGCAAATAGATTAACAACTTAACGGTGTTATAGACTGTTTGAATGTTATAAATCTATGTCTAGTAATCTGACAAAGAAAGAAGCAAGTGATTATCAACCATTTATTTACCCACACAGAATAATGAATATTAAATTGTTACAACTTTGTGTACTAAAACAGTCTTAAGTAACACTGTTTATATTTGTAGCTTGTAATAAGTACAGTCATCTTGGACTGAAGCTAAGTGCATTTTCCTGATAAAATATGTTTGTCGCACCATTTCACAACTATATCACAATTTTATAATTTCCTTCATTATAAGCAGTTTATCAAAAAAAGCAAAGCGTTTTCTATTTACTTCACAATTTCAATAATTTATGAAATAATGGAAGGTTATACAGGGTGTTAGGAAAGTCACTGTGCAGTTTTGTAATCATATTTTATTCAGTCTATTTCAAGCCAGCAACTGATAACGGTGTTTAGAAACAAAATAAGAAGGATCCAGGCCTGTACTGATGCCAACGGCGGTCACTTTCAACATTGTTTATAATTGTCATTCATATTTACCTCCTGTATTCTATATTGAAACTTGTCTGTTAATAAATATGTAAGTGCACAGTGACTTTCCGAACACCCTGTATAATATATTATCTTTCATGTAATTGCAGATTGAAAATGAAGATAAATTTTGGAATTTATGTATTATTAACAGAATACAGACGAGTGAAATTTTTTAACTAAGTCAGTTTTTAAATCACGTTTACTGTTACTGTTATATAGCAATCATCCGGAACTTAATTCAGTACAATCCAAGATAACCCCTGCAGTAGGGTAAACACAGGGTTTTGCTGTTGTTTCCTCTGAATTAGATTGTAGATATTAAGAATCCAACGGATACAATATTGACACTCTTGGACATCTTTTATTCTTATAGACATCCAAAATGGCTGCCATCGACATATTATCAGTATCATATTATACCACAACACAAAACTAGAAAAAAATGTAATACTCTATTTAAAAAAAAAATTATAAATTATCAGATCTTTCATATGTATTCAATGTAGGATAAAAAAAATTAAAAACGATAAATATAAATCAATTTTTAAAAAATGGCAAATATTCCAAAATGATAGATTTTTAATTTATTTATGAAAGAAGAAAATGGTTGCAATATGAAATACATAAATGTAAGACAAAAAATACAATTAAATCCACATCAAATAACAAAAAAACTTATGCTTGACGTATATAAATGAGCAAATTTTCAAAAAGAAAATATATTGGAATTCTCATTTTCTATGGTAATGCATTCGATAATCAAGAACAGTCGTAATTGTGTAGTAAATATAAAATAAAATAAAAGCGACAAGACACTCATTATAATGACTAAAAATTATGTACTATAATACAATAGTTAATATTTGTGATGTGAACTTGTTTTGAATACATTATATGAAAGCAAGTGAAGTGCATACTGTCCATTTAGTCACAGACATCCACTGTAGAAGAATCCTTAACCAAACACACCCAAAACTTACTATATGCAGTACTGTGCAAAAGTTAAAAATTATATTTCAAGCTACTTTAATACGAACAATAGAAGATAAATAGCAAATGAAACATCAAATTTGATTAATCTTTGTATTTAATACAATAGAAATTCAGTGGCAGTGCTTTAATTCAGATAACAGTTAACAATTTGTGTTCCCCTTTTGCTTTAATAACAGCATACAGTCTTTCATGCATAATTGCAACATATTTAATCGAAGTGTCCTTAAGGATTTTACTCCAAATGTCTCTAATACACTCTCATAAAGTTTTTTGGAATTAACTTTTCATTTAACAACTTTTCGATCTACCAAATCCCAAATATGCTCAATTGGGTGGAGATCAGGGCTCTCTGGTGGACCATTGCATCATTTTAAGGACTCCAGCAGCTTTTTACTTAGCTAAGTAATTTCTGCATAGGTTGAATGAGCGTTTGAAATAATTATCTTCTACCAACCCTTTATCAATAATAAGCAAATCACTTGGTATACCACAATGAATCAATATTTGATGGTACTTCCACTGTTACTATATTCCATCGTTCTTTTAAATATCTCCTGTTGCTTCAGCAAAAAAACACTCCTCAAACCATTACACTATCTCTCTTAAGCTTCATGGTAGGTGCTATACATTTAGGAAAATATATTTCATCTTTCTTCTGCTGGACATACAACCTACACTTTGAACCAAATATTTCAAACTTGGACTCATCCGCCCCTAACACCCTTTTCCAATCATCAGCAGTACAGTTTTTGTACATTTTAGCAAATTTCACTCTCTTGACAATATATGGAGATCGAAATAAAAGTTTTTAAACTGCTACATGATCAAATATTCCTTTACTGTATGTCTTTTTGATGCTATATATTTGGGCACTTCTCTGCCATTTCTCACATGGTTGTTTATCTCATGCTTGAGATCAGTGGCAGTCTTTCTTCTGTCTTAAAAATTGTATAAACAAGGATACTTAACATCAGTATTGTTGAATTTACGTGTTCTGCCTCTTCCTTTCCTATTTGCAAATTTAACATTTCGGTCTCACAATCTAGGGTGTACTTATCAATATCTGGGGAGCATTTCAAGTGTACGGCAATTTGTTTGAAAGTCCAACCAGCATAACGTAAGACATTTATGCCATCTATAGGCTTTACTGACAATTGTAGATCTATGTTTTGAAAGCATGGTATGACAACAAAATTTAATACATATAATGTTAAAACCTGTTTTTATCAAGGTTTATTTGTCGAGTGTTATTAAACTGATTTCTTCTAGCACATACTGGTACCATATGTTAACTTCTTTCTGAATAGTTAAGACACTGCATGAAATACCATGACAGTTATTTGAGACCCTACATTGATCAATATGTTCATTCAAGTAGAACCATTATAGCATACTCTCGATACAAGGATATAGAAATTTTAAACAATGATAAGTATTCTCAGTCTGGCTCATTTAATTGTCAACATTTATCAGTAAAGCATTATCATAGTGTTGAAATTTACCTTCTGTAATGGCACAATCCAGGAAATGAGCGGCGTTTTAGGTTTATTTTTTAATTTAGATGTTTCTGTTGTTTCAAAAGAGGGTCTTTTTACTTCAGTTGTATAAAAGAGTAGGAATGCTACATTAGAGGATAGTTGGTTAGCAAGCTTGCTACTTTATCGGTTCAGTTTTCTGAATATTAAATTTGTGTTTCCAGAAAGAAAATATATATACATGTGAAAATACTGGTGTATGGAAAAAGTCTGCAAGCGAAGTTTTATACTAGCATTTATTGCAAGCTGGTCTGTTATAAAAATTATAGTAGAAGAAGTAAAAACTATAATTAAGTGTAATTTACTTTTTACCATTTAAAATAAAGGAGTAACAATAGATATAGAAATATAAATTAGGAGAGCGAGATGCGGGTGCTCAAGCCCACAACGTCCCACATCTATATCACCCTTCACTGCCTATTCATTTTATTTCTATATGTGAGACTGGCGAATGGAGGTTAAGACCGATAGACGGCGTATCTCCACCGCAATGTGGGTCTTACTACGCAGTCACCTCCAAAACCTAAGGTACATTTTATATCGCACATTATAGCTTGTACCCTGGGATCTTTTTTAATTAGTGTAGCGTTTTTGTTTATTATGTTTTAATTTAATTTTGTTTCGACTTGTTTTAAGTTGTAACAAATTATATATTTAATTTGTTTATGCAGTTTCTTCCTCCAGTCATAACAGACTTTAACTGGGTACCTTAAAGTTCTAAATACGGGCTAATTCTTTACACAGCTCGAACTTACATACTTTAATCTCTGTTCATACGTCTCAAGACAGCATGTTTCTGTATGGGTTTCTTGAAAAATATCCTATTCACATAGACACTACAAAAAACTGTAAAACAGGCATGACTCAAAATTAAACACAGACCAATGGATGGAGCATATAACCTGATTATTTGTTTTCCTGTACTGTCTGTGTTAAATTCATTCTTCACTTAATAGTCCTGAACTCGTAGTTTGCATATATCTTTGGTTTTCTGATAAACATCAGCTCTAATGGACGTATATTTATCGTACTCTAACCAATGCAGGTGATAATACAGGGTGTTCGGAAAGTCACTGTGCACTTATATATTTATTAACAGACACGTTTCAATATAGAATACAGGAGGTAAATACGAATGACAATTATAAACAATGTTGAAAGTGACCCCCGTTGGCATCAATACAGGCCTGGATCCTTCTTATTTTGTTTCTAAACACCGCTATAAGTTTCTGGCTTGAAATAGACTGAATAAAATATTATTACAAAACTGCACAGTGACTTTCCGAACACCCTGTATATTAGCTGAGTATTGCAGGTCACTTCTGCACTTACCATTTAAAAATACAAAACATGTATTTCTGTCCAACCAATTTTACTTCTTATACTATGGGCAACATTATATTACGTAGTTCTGTCAGACTGAGACAAAAATGGTCTATTCAGATCAAAATCGACATCATGTAATTGGTACAGTTGTCAGTAGACCAATTATTCATGGCAATTCAGTTTCATTATGAAAAGTTTCCTTATATAACTCTGCAGCATTAACATTGTCTAATTTTATTTTAGTCACTTACATCTTTGTTTAGCATTTTTCATTTTTTAGGGTGTCAGACCCATCGAAAATTTTGCCAAATTGCGTTGTATAATTAGTTTAATAGAGTAAGCTAAACCTACATTACTCCATTTCTGTGACGACCTGAGAAAAACAACATAAAAAATTGCAATTTTCAATCTTTTTATATATATATAATTCATCGTTAGCACATATTTATGTCCAGCAGTCTACAAACAAAATCCCTTTCTGAAAACGTATCAATTTCCTTTCCAGTGCTTTTTCAAAACAATAAGAAATCTAGGACTTGCATTAAATAATTTTTATAATTGATCAAATTTTACTAAAGGAAAGCTTGTCACCTCAAAATTTCAATATAATTATTCCAAAAATATTGCTAAAAACTTGTATCACATAACATTCCTAGATTGCCTCCAAAACCATTTGCAAAAATTTGGAGAATATTACAAAAATACACCCATCCACATCCTCAATCACATTATAACACTTCCTGGAATTATTACCATGAATTTTTAACATTGCATCATTCGTTGAACAATAAATCCCCAATTCACAGTGAAGATAACGATCTTCATGACATTTTGTTAGGAGTGGCATGTCTGATATTTGATATCCCTTGACTAAATTCAAGGAATGAGAAAGAATTCAGTTTAAAATATTTCATTTGAGAATTTTTTTTAAAATGCTGAAATTAGCGGGTGTTTTCAAGATTCATTTACCTGGAAAATAAAATTGCATTTCTTTTAATTCTCTCTGTAGTATATATTTTTGAAAAATTGTTTATCAAGTATATTGATATCCAACAAGTAGCCAAAATATTTACAATAGAGCACGTCTTAGAAATGCTATAAAAAGAATTAGTCAAACACCAATAGCAAAAAACAAATGCCCGTGAACAGATAAAATTAATGGTTTTAGAGTGGTCATCTTCTAAAATTCTGTTGACTATACTAGCTGCAAGAGTGAAGAAGAATGATTGTTCCGAAAAGAACGGCAAAAAATTACACCACACTTTGGGACGGTGGGTTTAAGTGCAACATTTCATAATCCATAGACCATATATATTTCTAATTATTCCAAAATACAATTTAAGGAAAATATCCTCAACTTGCTCCAAACTTGAACACTGTTCTGAGCCTTTTGACAGCCTTACCCACTGGCGGCGTCAAGCATAAGTAACCCAAATTGGTTAGGTTCTGACACAGGTTAGGGGATCCCGATACACGGGAATCTTGTTCATTATTATTTTCATCAATATTTTATTATATTACTTTTTCTATTTTTGTATTGTACTCATTTGGGAAAAGGGGCATTTTCAATAAAAGCGATCCACAGTACATCATCTGGTAGCTGATGTATGTCCGAAAATTGCAGTAGCAAAATACTTCTCGTTGTCAGTCAGACACAAAACCTCTGTCCTGATTGGTTGTTAGGTGTATACACATACATAGTGTACATTATTTAAGAAAGTTACAAACTTAGTGCTGTTAATGTAGAGATAGAAATTACATTTTAATAAATGCATTAGAATCTACTGGCTTGATTTGTTTTGAATTTCGCACAAAGCTACTTGAGGGCTATCTGCGCTAGCCGTCCCTACTTTTGCATTGTAAGACTAGAGGAAAGGCAGCTAGTCATCACCACCCACCGCCAACTCTTGGGCTACTCTTTTACCAACAAATACGGGGATTAACTATCACATTATAACACTCCCATGGGTGAAATAGCGAGCATGTTTGGTGAAACAGGGATTCGAGCCCGCGACCCTCAAATTACGAGTCGAGTACCTTAACCACTTGGTCATACCGAGCCCGAATGTACTGAGTGGATATATTTTGGTTTGTAGAAATATTACATTTCGTTTAAAAGATGGATGAGTTCTCCACAAGCATTCCTGCTTAGAGCACCCAATGTGACTTACTCCATCCTAAAGAGTGTCACAGTGCCAAACCAATATAACATTTTATTTTATAGATAATAGCAATGGAGCAAAAGAATTAACAAATATATACATCTTTTAGACCTACGAATGTGCTAGCACCGGCATTGTTTTGTTTGCAGAATGTGTGGTAGAATTAAATTTTACAGTGGCTCTTTTCTTTGAAATTATTTGTTCGCACTAAGTGTGCTACCTATTAAGATTTCAAACAACCGGAAATTTGAATTTAGAAATTAACTGAATGTCCATAAGTTTCAAATTTATGATATTTGTTAACAAGACTGATACAAATATATTTTGATATACAAACAATAATTCAATTTCTATTAATGGTTATTGTAAATAGTTATTACAAATAATGATTCAGATACAAAGGTTTTACAAATAATACTGAGTCTTTTACCTGGTTTAGAACTGAATATTTTATTGACGGTTCACGATGAGCGAATTAATTCGGAGTTGAAATTGTTACACTTCACTGAATGACTAGCCTCACTTCATTTACAAATTTACTTTTCTTCTATGAATATATCCAATTTTATCGTATAAATACTAACTCCCGAAATTAATTCACTGAAGTTCGTTTGTTTTTAGAATTTCGCGCAAAGCTACAGGAGGGCTATCTGCGCTAGCCATTCCTAATTTAGCAGCATAAGACTAGAAGGAGAGAAGCAAGTTATCACCACCCACTGCCGACTCTTTTACTAACGAATAGTGGGTTTGACCATCATATTATAACGTATCTACGACTAAAATAGCAAGCACGTTTGGTGTGACGGAGATTTGAACTTGTGACCCTCGTATTACGAGTCGAACGCCTTAGCCACCTGGCCATACCTGACCTTCACTGTAGTTAATACACGGTTTATAATGTTCGTACATAGTTTTCTGATGAATAAGCGTTTATCAGAGTTATAGCTTCAGAGATTTATAGTATACTATATGTAGCAAACCAACAATATTCTGAAACTGTCTCTCCGCGTTGCGTTGGTTACCTTTTACAAGCTTGTTAGAAGATTTCCTAGAAATTTCATCCAAAGCAACAATACTTGTATTTTAACACTACAAGTTATAAGATTTTCTAAATATATATTTAATTAAAATAAATAAATATACATATGTATAAATTCGCTGCAGGTGTAATATTAGATACACTACATGGCCAAAAGTATGTGGATACCCCTTCTAATTAGTGGGTTCGGTTATTTCAGCCACACCCATTGCTAACAAGTGCATAAAATCAAGCATACATCCATGCAATCTCCATAGACAAAACATCAGCAGTAGAATGAGTCGTACTGAAGAGCTCAGTGACTTTCAACGTGGCATCTTTCCAACAAGTCAATTCGTCAAATTTCTGCCTAGCTAGAACTGCCTCAGTCAACTGTAAACGCTGTTATTATGAAGTGGAAACATCTAGGAGCAATAACAGCTCAGCCACACAAGCTCACAGCACGGGACTACCGAGTGCTGAAGCGCGTAAACATCGTCTGTACACAGTTGAAACACTCATTACCGAGATTCAAACTGCTTCTGAAAGCAACGTCAGCACAAGAACGCCTCGTCAGGAACTTCGTGAAATGGGTTTCCATGGCCGAGCAACCACACACAAGCCTAATATCACTATGCGCAATGCCAAGCGACAGCTGGAGTGGTGTAAAGTACACCACCATTGGACTCTTGAGCAGTGGAAATGCGTTCTCTGGAGCGATGAAGTACGCTTCAATATCTGGCAGACTGACAGACGAATCTGGGTTTGGCATATGCCAGGAGAACACTCCCTGCCCGAATACATAGTGCCAACTGTAAAGTTTTGTGAAAGAGAAATAATGGTCTGGGGCTGTTTTTCATTGTTTGGGTCAGGCTCTTTAGTTCCAGTGAAGGTAAATCTTAATGCTACAGCATACAATGACATTCTAAAGAACTGTGTGCTTCCAACTTTGTGGCAACAGTTTGGGGTAGACCCTTTTCTGTTTTAACATGACACTGCCCCCGTGCACAAAGCGAGGTCCATAAAGACATGGTTTGCCAAGGCTGATGTGGAAAAACTTGACTGGCCTGCACAGAGCCCTGATCTCCACCCCATCGAATACCTTTGAGATGAATTGGAACGCCGACTGCGAACCAGGCCTTCTCGCCCGACCTCACTAATGGTCTTGCGATTGAATAGTAGCGAATCCCGCAACCATCTTCCAAAATCTAGTGAAGAGCCTTTCCAGAAGAGAGGAGGCTGTTGTAGCAGAACAGGGAGGGACCAACTCTATATTAATGCCCATTGTTGTAGAATAAGATGTTCAATAAGCACATGTGGGTGCGATGGTCGGGTATCTACATATTTTGGCCATGTAGTGTAACACTTAATCAGAAGAATTCCATTTCAGGACAGTCTATAAAAAATACAAAATTAAATGGTCTAATTCAATTTATTAGAATAAAGTTATTTTTAATTCATTTCCCTCAAAATAGTACATGTGATTTTAATAACATATTGTGATTTGTAATTTGGTAGTACTAAAATTCTCTTTAAAATATATGCAGTGGTTAAACACAACAATGATTTAGAAGTATCAATTTGGGGTAATTTTGAGTCCTTTTGACACCATAAATTCGAAAACATAAAAGGATATTCAGAAAATTAGGAAATCTAAAGTGTTTTAGTATACTGTATGTTCAACTAGCGTTTTGCCATTACTAGTGAATTATTTAAAGCATCTGACAGCGAACAAGTAAATTATAATATCTTTCCACTTTTAATTTTCTGACGACAACCCATTTCCTAATAGTGATTAAGTTGCCGTTCAATTGAGAGCTATGTCCTGTTTCTTTACAGTTTTCCAACCTTTACACGTACATAAAACACTAGTCCTGTTAAATTCTCTTATGGTTGTATTAGCATCCGTCTATTGCTGTCTAAGAACGATTTTAACTCAAGCCTTAGTCATGAAATTGTGTGTTTAATTTTACGATTTTGTAACATTATTATTATTATTGTAAATTTAATGTTGGCTTATCTACGAAGCTGAGGTACAACTACACAGGTCTGAATTAAATCATGAATGCATAAATAAAATGGTGATCAGCGTAGGGAAAGTATAACGTAGTCAAGCTACGATGGTTGAACTAACGTTAAGCATGATATTCAAATATGTTTTACTTGTCATTACTAATATTCATAAACGTATTTTGGCCAAAATAAATTAAATAATATGAACTTACCTTAATAGAATTCGCAGTTTAAAGAAATCAGCAACAGAACTTCTATTCAAGGGAGTGATTATTAATAATAGACTCGATGAGTTACCAGGCCTTATTGTTTGTATAACATTATTTCCTTATCTAAACCCCTGTTTACTGTTTCTACAAGGTCACAGTCTTCTTATCGTAATTGCTACTACGAATTACGAGTTATTACGAATGAGCATGGCAAATTCAAGCGAATTATTAATATTTATAAAAACAAACCATTGGCTGTTTTACGTTTCATGCTCTACAAGTAGCTTTATAAATTTACCACGTAAAATAAACAGGAACGACATCTGTTCTTCATTTAATTACTAGATTACTTTTTTTTTTTTACATTTCGCGTAAAACTACACAAGGGTTATCTGGGCTAGCCGTCCCTAATTTATCAATGTAAGACAGGAGGGAAGGCAGCTATTCATCACCACCCACCGCCAACTCTTTTACCAACGAATAGTGCGAGCATATTTGGTGTGACGAAAATTCGAACCCGCGACCCTCAGGTTACGAGGCGAGCGCCTTAACCACCTGGCCATGCAGTGCCTACTAGATTACACACTCCTGTATTAAAAGCATGGCAGATGTGGCGGAAATGCCAAGCATGTTGTGCTTAATAAAAACTTTCGATTCCTATCATAATAATAGAACTTTCCATTTTATTTTGTGCTAAAACGGTCTTTAACAAGTGTTGACCCACATATACAATATTTTCCATTTCAAAGTTGTAAGGTCCATTGTCGGGAGGGGGCTTATATGACGCTTAACCAGAATAAATTGTATTACCTTATACTCATATAGTAGTATTACTTCTCATGGGTTTGTTTTTTGTTTTCACTCAGGGTACTTGGTGTTGAAATATATTTAACATAATTAAATTAATAAAATAAGCGATATACAAGGAAGTTGTTTCTTCCATTTGCCTTGTAATTAAAGTTTGAAGTGTCGCACTACCTAGACTGAACACTAATAACATGCTGTAACAGAATCCCATTACTGGAGGGAGACTTGCGCTAAATTCCGCTAACATGTTAACAATTTTTACTTAAATCTGGTCTAGGAATCGAGGAACTTCGTATCTCTATTAAAAAGCACACATTTAACACATTCTCATACATGAAAGTTAATTACACTCTTACTAACTGCTAAATTACAAGGCTAATGTCTATGGTGTCATAACAACCAGTAATTTACCAAACCTAATTTAAAATGAACTACTGGTGAAAATAGAAAATTAAAGATGGAAGTAGATGATAAAATGTAGTTTTAGTAAAATGGCCAGTATATATATCTGTGCATGGAGTAATTTAGCCTCACATAGTCAAATATTAATGCACAACAAACGTGCACTATTCATTTGTAGTTAAAGACCAACTTAAAGATGCATAGTTGAATGATTTATCTTTCAGATAACCAAGGTATTGCACAGTAAAATACGAAATAATTAGACATGTACAAGGATACGAATAAAGTATGAATGGAAAAGACAAGGCCTGTTACTTGCTAGAATTTGCCTTCAGATGTCCACCAGAAACTAACTGGATACATTACCAATACCACTACTACACACACAAGCAGCAGATATGTCCTTATGTAAATGTTAGTTTCTCTTTTAAGATTTTAATAAGTATTCTGTATAGTTTGTTTCATTGTCTGTCATCACACAAATCAACATTTAACATCAGAAATCAAACGGAAAATTGCAGTTTCTCTTAATGCATTTAATTTTTGTCTGTGTGTGTGTGTGTGTGTGTGTGTGTGTATGTGTGTGTGTGTATTAATTTTCATGAATAATATTTAATAAAAATTTTTATTTAAAAGAAACTGAGCAACTACTATATACAACATGGAATTTTCTTTTAATGATGAAAGCTCAAGTATTTGACCAGATATGCTTCTTGCACAGCTAGAATAGTGAATAGAATAACCAAGAATAGTAACAAACGGCAGGGTAAAAAACATGTATTTCGTATGTTTATACTATATTGCAGTCTCTGGGAACCATTACTAAACTTACTCTGTATTAAGTTACATTTTGCCACTGACAGATGTACTGCTATATGCTGAATAAATTCAATGAACATTAGTAGGTACTAAAAAATGATTCAGTCAGAGACAATGAAGAGTTGCCAGAATACTTTTACTGAACAGCTTTAACAAAAAAAAAAATATATATATATCTTTTGTAACAAATTTGCAAATAAAGCCAACCCTACCAGTTTAAGGGCTTGGCTGGAAGGGTTTTGTACATGCAGTATTCATACATTAACCCCTAGAGATCTGTTGCACTAGCTACAATATAAAGAATCGGTTATATTACTAGCAATTTTTTTTTTTTTCAAATTATTTTCTTTTGGATTATCCAATAATGCACTGTGTTAAAATGTTTAGTTTTACAAATAGTTATGGTGTAATTTTCTTCCACTGCATTTTGAATAACCAGGAAAATTATTTTATTAAATCACTTTTATAAAACAGTGTAGCTTATAATGCTTTTTTTTTTTTCTAAGGATCTCTAAAACGTTACTCATCATCATGACTTATCAATAGGAAGCCTTAAAAGATATTCCTTTACCTAACCTTTCACTCAGCATATAAGTGGAACAGTTGCATCCCTTTATCATAAAATAAACTTATAGCAAAATTCTTGACTAGGTAAGATCAAAAACGTTTCCAGTTTGTTTATACTAGAAAATCTTGATACTGGTTCTAGTGGTGGAATTAAGTGTTTGTGATAGTACATTAGCAAAGTTATACAACCAGAACCAAGATGTTAAATCAGCAATAACTGTGCTAATTTCTTTAAAATTAAATACTCCATCTGCAAATTGCAAAAGATGTTGAAATTAATGTCATATTTAGTGTTCACAAACTTATCCTTAAATATATAAATATTAATACACAACAGAATAGATAATGCAACAGTATGGAATGCTGCCAAGTATCTTACTAGCATATATGGAACAGGATTTTCATCCCATTTTGAACGATGTAATAATCCAGACATTTGCACAATGTTATTTTATTAGGCTTAAGCTTAAAGGCACATATATTGACTGAAGTATGTATATATCTTAATACATCTCACTAAATTGACAAGTGTTTCAATAACAAATGAAGTTTCAAAATATTGGGACTGAACAATAAATTGTATTTATCTCTAGAAGTAAAACAAAACACGAGTTCATTAACTTTTCATGATTGTTCTTTAAAATAAAATATTTATGAAGTTTTACTGAGGTAAACAAGTTTACAAGGCATTGAAAATTGAAATTACTTAGAAAAACAAAACTAGTACATGAAAGATTCAGTTCCATTGTTCATACTTTCAATTAATGTTCAGGTATAGCAATTTCAGCAAATTTCTTTAGAAGTTTTGTTTTAAACATCAAATTTTCTCTACTGTTGCAATATCAAATATCTTTTAAAATAATTAAATATGAGAAGTTCTCCCAAGGAATGCACAAAAGTTAATATTTTAGTCTCCTGTAAAATAAATCAGAGTACAACTAAAATTAGGTTACACAATTTTTCTTTCTTACAAAGGTGAGACACTACTGAAACCATTTTACAAGTACTTCCAGTTATGTTCAAAAACTTAGATTCTGCAGTGAAAAATTATAAATATTTTTAAATTAATCCCTTTAGCACAACAGTAGTAACTTAACTAAAAACATACTTGAACATTAACACTTAAGATGACTAGTAGAAAAAAATGCAACATTAAATAAAAATATCACTAATAGAATAAACAAACATTAAACAAGGAACATGTTGCTGCTCGGAATAATGCTGAAGAAACTTCAAAAACAAGCTAGTTTTTATGAACTGAAATGCAGTCAAAAATCAAACAAAGACCCTCCTATTAATCGTAACTGCCAACTAATATCTACTTTTCATGAAGTATAGCTCATTAATGGAGCTCAGCTATTATCATGGTAACAGAAAGTTCTAAAGTGTATCTGTTATCTTTTTCTCCTTTGAAAAGAGATGGAGTTTGACCACTCTTAATGGTATGTCATTGTTTGACAGTATATGTAGCTTCAAAGACTCTTATTCAGTAAATAATTATGTACCGTAACTGCTTCATAAATGTTTGCTTTTTTGACATACATCAGTCAATCTCATTAATGCTTAATAGTCTAAGTTTACTACTGGAAGTACACTTGCTTTAACATACAAATACAATTTGGTTATAATTTATTCCAAAAGTCTTCAGCAGCAAATAAAAGTTTATGGTTTTAATCATCAACAGCCTACATCGCATTACAACAACAGATATCACAGAGACATACGCTTATACTTCAGGAACTTTTTATAAGCTCAAATAACAATACACTTGATATACATAATAATCACAAGACAAATTATTCTTCATAAAGCAGGCATTTCATTGAATAAAAGAAGAATGGAGTGAATTGAACAAAATGCAGTAGAGCTTAGAAATATTTATACATTAGTTCAGTGATATGATAGAACAGAAGGCTAATAAAACAATTTTTGTAAACAAATAATTAGTTTTTAGTTTAGTAGTTACCTTAAATCCAAGAAACCCAAGCTTATTAAAAACAGAAAAAAAGTA
The DNA here is from genome assembly GCF_004210375.1 of Tachypleus tridentatus. Taxonomy (NCBI): domain Eukaryota; kingdom Metazoa; phylum Arthropoda; class Merostomata; order Xiphosura; family Limulidae; genus Tachypleus; species Tachypleus tridentatus. Next base: position 88,522,810 of record NC_134827.1, on the reverse strand, counting down.
AACAATTCCAAAACAAGTGGGTTAGTAAGAGATATCAGTATCTTCAGAGCAATATAGTAGTATATTAACTTTTTGAACTTACAGTGGAAAGTGTTAGCTTGAAAGCTGAAAATAATTAAATATACACATACTAGACAAAGACACAGATGCAAATTTATTCATCTCCTACATTCAAAAAATAAATATATTTAATTTAAACTGATATTAGGCACCATATGATAAAAACATTATATAATGAAGAGAATGCACTTCCATTCTAGTCACCACTGGAATTCAGTACAACTTACTTTAATCTACTTAAGAAAGGAATTATCCAAATATGAAGATATCATGTTTCCCATGAACTTTAGACTGAAGATAAGAAAATTTAGCTTTTATATATATCAACATAATATCAATGTTTAGATTTATTTAAAGTCTTTTGCCAACTAATGTATTCTAATAATTTTGTCTTTCAGATGTATAAGCAAATGGATTAATTTCATTTTTATCTTCTTTAGTGGATCTATATGTCACACGTCGAAATCTATCCTTTTTACTTAATAATGCACGTCCCGTTTTCTTTTCATTATACCTCAAGTTGTAATAGTCGCTTGATCTTGGCTTAAGGATTTCTTTTGAGACACCCCCTGTAATAAAGTTAAACAGATATTCACAAATCACGACAAAACTGAATTTTGATATATACAAAATAATGAAAATTAGACCTAAAAAGTAAAACATGATTTATAAAAAAAATTACAATTGATACAGAATAAAATGTGAACAGCTGTTCCATTATGAGAAAAAAAACTATTAGGTTATTACTGAGTAATAATACTACACAAGATTTAAAACCCTAAACTGATGGTCTGGAAACAAGTGGCCACTTAGATCAAAGAAAAATCTGATAAAACTTTCTCATAAAATTTTTCATAACCCTAGGGTTAATCTCTTGTTTAAAAAAAAATGCAATGGAACTACAAAAAAAGTCTTTGTAATAATGAAGTTTTTCCAATGCAATGCTACTTTTCCCTCAGACCCATTCAATTTTGATCTTTGTTTGCACAGTAAGAATGGTTTTCATGGCACTTAGAACATTCTGCACACTTACTGATATTCAGTTATTTCTTTTGACTTTCAGTGGTTAAGGTTTGGTAAAACATCTCAGCATGTCAATTGCTTATTAATTTTAAATAACAAAAAGAGTTACAATTAGGAGAAAAAAGTATCTATACTACTTCTCTTGAAGGTTTCTTTTTTTGAATTTAATGTTTGTGGACTGTTTCTTTCAGATTTCATAAATTTCAACAAGAACCAATCATTATTACATTAACATTTTATGTAAACATCATGGCTTTTAACATTGCATTAGCAACCGAGACTAGAATAAACACGACTTTTGGACATTCTCAAAACAAATCTTATACAAGTAAATCGTATTTCAAAATACAATAGATTTTTACTAAAATATTGACATAAATGAACTCATTTTGAAATGAAGATTTATCTACAATAAGTAAACTGATAAATAATCTTGTATTCTCTGAAAGCTCTAATGCTAAATTATTGGCAAAGGCAATTTTAGTGCTTTTACCATTTTGCAGATACCTTAAAGACAAAAAAGTCATTTCTCTATGATTGACTCCCTGTATTAAGGTTAGAAAATAATAATTTATTATAACACTGAAATAACAGTAACATAAGTACATTATTTTAAACACTTTTAATTTCATTATTGTAAAATTTGGCAGTATGAGTAAAATTTAATAAACTATTTCAAAGTGCTAGTTAGAAGACAGTATAAATAGGAGAATTAGAGCTGTCAACTGTAACTGTTGAAATCTAACCTTGATTGTATTAAATATTATTAAATATTCATAATTATAAAACTAAAAATTTAACACCAGCTTCTTTTGAGAATAATGGAGAGGAACTCAACTTCATTTGGTCATTTAAAAATATTTAAGAATTTGTTTTTAGAGTCTTGTTTTTAACATTTCCAGGCCATCTCATTTACTTTCTTCACAAATATGCAAAATTTTGTTGTTTATTTCCAGATCAAATGTGCATTTAATTTTAATATGGCAGGATGCAAGGTTGAATCGATTCTCCTTAATTTCCATCTTAGTGTTCATTAATTGTCATTTCAATGGAATGTCCTGCTTGACCTATGGATACATTATTGCAGTCTTGATTTTTCAATTCTATTTTTGTTGTTACACAACATTTTAGGTTGTTTGCACAGTAGAAGTCCAGTTTGTAGGTTTTGTTCATTGTGTTATCTATTTTGTAAAGGTTTTTCAACATAGCTTATCTAAGAAGGTGAAACATTGTTCTGTACTTTATTTTAAAGTTCCAATACCCATACCAGCTGTCTTGAGAATACAATGAACACTCAAGTATGTTCCTTGATAAAACAAGTATTAAAATTCAGAGATTATAAAATGTTAACTTAACACATCACAGTACTCTAACATACCACACTTTCTTAAAATTCTGTATGAAAATCAAAACACAGATATGGTAAATAATCAAAACATACTACAATTGACATTTTATATGTTCACAAGCTTAGTAAACATGTTGGTAGGTTTAAAATGAAAACAAAATTTTTTAAATAAACAATGTAAAATAAAACAAAGGGAATTCTCAATAATTATGGTACCAAATTTCTTAAGTTAAAATATGTGACCCTTTTTTTTATTAGTTACATTTTGTACACCAGCAATAATAACAAATGTGTGGCTCATGTATGCTTGATTCAATTTCATCATTAATCAAGATCTCTGTCAACCTACCTTGCATCTCAA
>NC_134827.1:88473107-88519518 GCF_004210375.1 Tachypleus tridentatus | reverse complement strand
TGCTGCGACATGCAGATAGTAGTGTCGGAATTTGGAGTAAACAGCATGAATCCATGGATCTATCTTGCTTTGTGCCAATGGTACAGGCTGGTTGTGGTGGTGTAATGGTGTGGGGAATGTTTAATTGGCACACATTAGGCTCCTTAATACCAATTGAGCATCATTTGAATGTCACGGCGTATGTGAGCATTGTTTCTGACCATGTGCATTCTTTTATGGCCATAGTCTACTCGTTTTTTACAATTACTTCAGCAGGATAATGCACCATGTCACAAAGCATGTATCATCTCAAGCTGGTTCCACGAACATGAAAGTGACTTCAGTGTACTTCAATAACCTGTATAGTCTCCAGATCTCAATCCAATAGAGCACCTTTGAGATGAGATGGAACAGGGAATGTGTGGCTGGCAAATTTACAGGAACTGCGTGATGCTATCTAGTCAGCATGGACTAAAATTTCTAAGGAATGTTTTAGTACCTTGTTGAATCCATGCCGCGAAGAATTCAGGCTATTATGGAGGCAAAAGGGGGTCCTAACCGGTACTAGATAGGTGTACCTAATAAAGTGGTCACTGAGTGTATCTTGACTACAGTCCAGATTCACTAGTTGTGCATGAAGCTTCCAACTGTGTGAGAGACCTTCAATAATGAAACTTCATCCCTATTAGAAATATTTGTTTACATCCATGAGGTAGTATAGACTGATGATAAAGTTACTCATATGGTAAGTTGCCACATTTTCTTTACAGTAGATGTTTTATATGAGATACCATCCTGCTTTTCAGAGGTTCTTTTCTCAGTAGTCATTGGCCATATCTTATCCATCTCACAGCTGTTGAGAGTTGAAATCTTAATCTTTCTGTCAATCAGAATCAATTAAATCCGAGTCTGAAACAGCAGTAAGATACCAGCCAATCAGGTAATAGTTCATCTGAAATGCTTCAAGAACTGGTTCTTATGCTCCTTAACCAATCAGGTTCAGGTTCATCTGAAATGCTTCAAGAACTGGTTCTTATGCTCCTTAACCAATCAGGTTCAGGTTCATCTGAAATGCTTCAAGAACTGGTTCTTTTACTCCTTAACCAATCCCATGAAACTCAGTTAACCTCCACTCTTATCATTGTTAGAATGTTGTAGTGAAGACACTATCCAACCAGCTCTTTACATTTTGGTTTTTGACTGGTAGATACAGTAAATTTTTTGTAGAACCTAAGTACAATGGTGGAATATAGAGCAAAATTATCTTTTCGAATGGATTGATCCTAAAGGTTACATATGCAAATTTCTGTAAGAATGTGTTTCTTTCGTATTTCTTCTGCTGTTTGCAATACAAATGAATATGACTTGGAAACAAATAAGTACTCTGGTATTTTCAATAATGTTTTTTTTTTTTTTTTTACAAGAGTAAGTGCGTGCTACAATTATGGTGTCAGTAATAGGAACAATAACAAACATATCACTGTCTACAACATTCGTAACACATTTGATAGCTTCGTAAAAGAGATAACGAATGAGCAAGGCTCTGACTAAAGAAATAATTAAAAGGTAAAAGAAAGGTTTCTTTAAGAGACTTACTCAACAAGAAGAAAGGAAGCTAAAACTTGCCTAAGAAACTTACGCAAAGATAATAAAGCAAGAAAAGGAGGGAGGTGCTACTATATTAAACTTGTTCATCTGTTCTTCAGAAAAGTAATCCTGTGGTCTTTTAATACTTAGTCTTCTATGGTGTCGTGGGACTTTTACCACGTTAAGGAAAGCTTGTGCACATTTCTTTAGTAGGAAAAAGCAGTCAAGGTTCTCACCTCAGTGCGTTCTGTCACTACCTTCCACCGTTATTGACGTGTAGTGTTAGTATTCTTGTACTGTGCTTTGTGTCATCCTCTTTTTTTTTTGGTTCAAAATCATTTCTGATAGAACCCAAGCTAACAGAATAAGTTACATCATGCATTGACACTTTGCAATTTCCATTCCATTATTCGTTCAATAAGAATATGTAAACATTACTTTTAAAATATTTTTCACTCAGAAAATAGTGAGAAAAAAATCAGAGAACATCAGGGGAATAAAAATAATAATTTACTGTACCTATGACTTTTCTCACAGTAGTTCTAATAGGACAGAATGGCATCAAACACTGTATGCTGTGCATTTTTCATGAATTTGAAAAATAGTTCAATAACTTCAGTGATGACGAGAAAACCCACTTGTAGAAAAAATATATATGTAAAAACGGCTGGTTTAGGTTGAGAAAATATTTTATGTAGAGAAACGAACAATGTTTCGACCTTCTTCGGTTATTGCCACGTTCACAAAGAAAGAAGGAGGTAACTGAACGATAGCTGACCACATGTTTGAAGGGGGTTCTGTAACTGAGTGTAGGAATGACATTCCAGTTAATACCAAATTTATTTAAAAACCAGGCACAAAACTAAGATCTATACTATGTAAAAACTACACTTACAAACACTACACCAACATTATTTATAAAATACAATGTGATAACTGCCACGACTTCTATATTGGAGAAACAAGTAGAGAAATGGAAACCAGATTCAAAGAACATAAAAAGTCACCTTCATACGTTTTCGAACACTGCAAGTCAAATAAACACAACATAACCATAAAAAAACACCCAAATACTAAATAAAGAAACAAACGCAAAATTAAAGAAGCCTAACTGATACAACAACACAAGCCCAAAATAAACCAATACAATTTTGTGTTTTTTTTTTGGAATTTCGCACAAAGCTACTCGAGGGCTATCTGTGCTAGCCGTCCCTAATTTAGCAGTGTAAGACTAGAGGGAAGGCAGCTAGTCATCACCACCCACCGCCAACTCTTGGGCTACTCTTTTACCAACGAATAGTGGGATTGACCGTAACATTATAACGCCCCACGGCTGAATGGGTGAGCAAGTTTGGCGCGACGCGGGCGCGAACCAACGACCCTCGGATTACGAGTCGCACGCCTTACGCGCTTGGCCATGCCGGGCCAATACAAAGGAATACCTTTATACCTATATCAATAAATATAATCAAACATATAAGCACGCCCTCTACATTCATACAATAACTTTTTAGTTCCGCTAATGATGCTTGCAGAAATTATGAAGATCTTGTCATAGATTTTACCTTTTTAAGAACTTTCATTTACTTGTCCCTCGTTAAGACAGCGATAAGTCTACGGATTTACGACGCTAAAATTAGGGGTTCGATACCCCTTGGTAAACAAAGCAGATAGCTCGATGTGGCTTTGTATAAAAACACATACTTCGTTCACTTCCTATTAGGAAAAGTCCGGTTATTTGAAGTAGTAATACGTAACGTTTGTAACATAATAAATCGGATACTCATCCGAAATAAAATAATAATACGTAACACATACAATTTGAATTGTTAATTATATATACTAGATTTTGGAAGAATTTAATTTTTTTTATAATTTGTCAAGAATTTCTAAAATGTTACCTAGTGTATTTTCAATAATTTTGATCTAAACAAAAAATTGCAAATTTTGATTAAATTTCTACTGGGAAGTGTTTCAATGGAAAGTAGCAACTCCTGGCTAAAGACAATTATATACAGTGGATACACTTGCTTTATTAAAATATTTAGTCTAATATAAGACGTCTATAACAAAACATAATGTAACTGTATGTCATTCCTGTTATTTCTTCCTTCACTCTTTGTTAAATTAAACAATTCCATCTAAACCTACAGAAAAGTTTACTGTCCTCGGTAAAAATTTTACCTAAAATATTAATTGTTAACGTTAAATAGCAATAACTTTAGATTATTTCCTTTTCATAACTTATCATTTATGTCTTATCCAAACTGTAACTCACTTCAGTACTAATTCTTATGAAAGATACTCATAACATATCGCCATGGTAACTCAAGGCACATGTACAAGTAAACGACAAGAGTCGTGTACCTTCAACAGATACTTAAATAAACGACCCTAACAACATATTGCTGAAGAAGAGATAACCAACGTTGTGTAAGCTGATATTTGTTTGAACATGATTAAAACGCCAGGACTTGCTTGATACGAAACCACGTGACATAGTCTAGTTATTTAATGAACATGAAATATCCTGATACTTTCCTAGGTTCAGTTGTTGCACATAACGATGTTTCATTCCATACGTAACTGGGAAATAACACATGTCCTATGTTATAAACACTTGTTCTTGTGTTTGAATACACTCTGTGCTGTTTAAAGTAAGTAACTTTACACATTATTTTTAGATATAACAAAATGTATAATAAAAGTAATCCCCAAAATACCGTCAGAATTCACTTAACACCTGTGCAAAGTTTTAAAAGTCTTTAAGTTTTTTTCTTCTTGGAGCTTTGACGTTGACTGACTGACTCAAAAACACACAGGCTGGTTTATGTTGTTGTTTTTGAATTAAGCACAAAGCTACACAATAGGATATCTGTGCTCTGCCCACCACGGGTATCGAAACCCGGTATTTAGCGTTATAAGTCCGCAGACATACCGCTTAGCCACTGGGGGGCCAGACTGGTTTATTAATATAGATTAACACAATATATTTAACATTCAAACGTTTTCGCTATACTCCTCCATTAAATTAAAGCTTGTATTTCTTTCAGTTGGAGTTATATGCATTGATAAAAGTTCATTGTAAATTTCAAAATGGTGATATATGTATAACAGGTGATATATGTATTACAAGATTATTTTTATTTGTTAGCTTGGGTTTCTCGTTACCATTTCATCCAAAAACATAAATAATGCATAAAGTTTGTAAAAGCTTAACATTTATCTTATAACCGTTATTAACTAAAATATCATTTTTTATGAATATACTACATAGCAAAAATCCCCCGCTGGTACAGTCTTCGGATTTACAACACTAAAATCAGGGGTTCGATTCCTCTCGGTGTACTCAGTAGATAGCCCGATGTGGCTTTGGTATAAGAAAAAACACACACACATACATACCAAAGAACGTTAAGGGTTATTCATATTTTTATTAAAGTTCTTGTCTATACTACAAGTAGTTGCAATTTATTCATGTTTATCATCGGTTTTCTCTAACTAGTATTTATATCACTAAAAATATCGTTATCAGTTTCTTAAAGCACTTTATGAGGTAATTAAATCCACTACACCAGTTTTTCTCGCATAAAGATTTGAATTAGGCACTTTAGTATGATATAACTTTGTATTTCAGAGGTGGTTCGAATCGGTGAATATATCACAATATACTCTCTGTGTGTGCGTTATAAGAGTGACGTGCAATACCGAAGTATGGGAGCTGTTGATTGCTTGTCTTTCATTTCGCTTGTGATACAAAATTAGTTAACGTAGCAGATAGACTTGGTAGCTTTGTTATAAATACAAAATACAGATTTAAATTAAAATTTAACTGTTTTAATATACATATCAAAATATAATTTTAGCCCGAATATTATTCCACAAAATCTTAGCATAAGTATTTGTTATTGAACCCTGTATTAAAGAAATGATATAAATGCTTAATGCACGCTGTATGTACATTCACAAGTAAGATTATACATAATAAAATATATAATAAGAACATTTTCTACTTTAACTATTATCTCATTGATGTTTTACCAGTATTTAATCTTTGATGAATGGATTAAAATACAAGCTTTTACTTAAAAATGTTGAAAATTAAGAAATGACTTGAATTAAGTGTACATAAAGCAGAATTATTAGGAATTTACATAATCAATTTATAGGTCTATTTAAGTGAAAGCATGATATATTGAATGTAGATAGGATAAATATCACAAGTGAAAAGTTTAGACTTTGAAAGTAAAGATTTAATTTGATCACAAGCAAACTTTCTTTCTTGTTATAATTATGGGAAAATAAGAACTCATTACCCAGTGGTTTGGCTGGTTAATAAATTTTCTTCTTTCAAAATGTAACTGTTAGTTTAAATTGACAGTCTTCATGGTTGTTCTAGACGGGAGGGGTGATTAAAGTGCATGACAGTTAATATATCACATTGTTGTGACCTTATTGTATATTTGCTACTAAAATGAGCATCACTAATTGTCCTAAATCTTATAACCGTTTCTTTGACGTTCAAACTGTAAAAACTCAATTTTATTTATGTAAGATTTAGACCAACAATTCTCTGTTGAAAGGTAATGCAGGGTTGGAAGAAGCAATTTTGGATTCGTAAGACAGGTCAGAATAGCGTGCAAAGCATGCCACTGCTGGTCTAGAGGCATGCCTCTTCAGAAAAACTTTGGAAAACAGGTGCTGCGAGTTATGTGCTTATTTTACTATAATTTATTAACGTCATAAATAATATACAAGCACTTCTTTATAATTCACAAAAATAGGTGCTCACCACAGCCATAAGCAAACACAATCATGTACACCTGCAGATTACATATGTAATATATTAGGTATTGTTCTATTGATTCATACACACTACAATACTACGATACATCTATTCATTTAGATAGAAACAATTTTTGAAGTGTAAATTAAGGTTAAAAAACATGTTGGTCCGATTGTTGTAAAGTCAAAACGTTGTGTAAAAAATACTGTTTATGTTGATAAGTTATTTTTGTTCAAAAGCATTTTTTTAAAATTTCTAACTTAAAACATGTTTATTGTCGGATATAAAATTTATAGTATTTAGGGTTATAACGTTTCACAAGGTTAATTTTGCATCATAAGGTAGAACAACCAATTTCACCCGATGAAACGTCGAAATCATAAATGTTATAACTGAAGAATATGTTAAATAATCGCAAATATTTATTTTTTATATTTTTATTTTGAGAGGGTGTCTTTTCGAAACTAGCGCCCATCGTCTGATCGTACAGCTTACAACAAAAGTGCATGCGCAGAATTAAAAACAGAACGAAACGAGTGCGTATCATTCTTAACTTTGAGTGTGAAATTTCTCTTCAAAATTACATCTTTTTACATTGGTCCGGCATGGCCAGGTGGGTTAAGGGGTGCGACTTGTAATCTGAGAGTCGAGGGTTCGCATCCCCGTCGCACCAAACATGCTCGCCCTTTCAGCCGTGGGGGCGTTATAATGTGACGGTCAATCCAACTATTCGTTGGTAAAAGAGTAGTCCAAGAGTTAGCGGTGAGTGGTGATGACTAGCTGCCTTCCTTCTAGTCTTACCTTACGCTGCTAAATTAGGGACGGATAACGCAGATAGCCCTCGAGTAGCTTTGCGCGAAATTAAAAAAAACAAAAATCTTTTTACATCAGTATTACAAGCCTTTAAAGTGACATAAATTGATAGATAAAAACACAAAACAGATTAAAATTTAAATAAATAATGAAAAAATAAGAATCTATAAAAAGAATGGTACTTGGGTTTCTAGGTTGTAGATAAACTAAGCCTCCTTTCCAGTCATTTTCTTTTTGGAATGTCTGTTGGAGCAGTAATAAGTCCAAAAATCGAAAGGTTGTCAACTGTGTAGTTAGGCATGAAATGTTTGCCTGTCCCTGTATCTTGGTTCCCTAGTTTAATATGGTTTAGACATTCCGTCTTTTCTGCCAAGTCGACGGACTTTTTATTCAAAGTATATAAACTGTTGCATTGTTTGCAAATGATACGGTAAATGATACATTCAATGGTACATGTAAATGATTGTCTTATGTTGAAAGTTGTGTTATTTACTCGTGTTTTGTTGTTCTGTATATCTGTGGGCAATTGTTATGTTTACCTGGACTATCATTTTGTTTTTGTTTTTTTAAAGTTTATTATGCACCAAGATATCTTTTAGGTATTTATCTTGTCTATGAGAAATAATTGGTGGGTTCTTGAAAATGTTTAGTGGTAGGGTCTTCAGTAAGTAATGTGTAATTCTTTGCTGTAATATATTTGATTTTATTGTTGGTCTGATGGCATTTAGCAGAAGTGAAACATGATGTGTTTTTTCTTGGTAGGATTGAGTAATTTCTTCTGGGCGCATGAGCTAACTTGGTGGCTGCGTCGTGGATGACAGAATCAGGGTAATGACTTATACAAAAATGTTTTCATATTATTGGTTTTAGATTTATAATTTTTATCATCACCACATAGTTTGAGTATCGTTAGAACTGTGAATATGGTATTACCTTTTTGTTACTTTATGGTTGGGAAAATTCGAAATGATGGTATGTGTGCGAATGTTTTTTTGTTGTTTTTTTGTGGTGTATACTGATGGTCAGATGATCGTCTTGTACGTATGTTAATATCGATAAATGGGAGTGTCTTGTCGCAGATTTCATTCTAGTAGTTACAAATACAAATTCGGCTAAAGATGTGTGTGTGTTGAAGGGGTCACTGTAGGTCTTTCGTCTAAGAAATACTTTGGTACAATTATACCCTCTTTGTGTGGAATAGACGTTGTAGTGGATTTACTGTTATGTATTTATTTTAATATCATTGTTTGTTTCAGTTAATTATATATTTATAACTGTATCTAACTGTTAAATGTGTATTGCGAAATTCCCGCTTATTCATCAAAGTTATAGATTCTCGAGCGCAAAAATCAACGATATACATATGTGTATATTAACGATATACATAAGTGCATATAAATACTAGTGATTGACAGTATTTTTGCTCTAGCTGAACTTTCTAGAATCTTGCCTAAATATTATAAAATGTAGAAGTTGCAGCACCTGTAGAGACAGTATATAATGTTGGTTGATTTGCTGTAGTTGGTGTACTATGATTCTCGGAAAGTATAATAGGAAAACTAGAGATATCTGACAGTGAATATTTATAGATTTCAAACACTAGAAACTGTGTAACTTCAGCGGATTAACATCAGACGTTAGTATTTTACGAAGACACTATATATCTTCAGCGGTGAAAACTTGTGATCAGTAAAGAGTTAAGTGGCTTCCAGTTAAGTGAATTGTATCTATTTCAACTCGGGATTAATTCGCTCGTCGTGAACAGTTGATAAAAGTATTCAATTCCAGACTAGATAGAAGACTCAATATTATGTGTAAGTTTGTAAAACTTTTATCCATAAAACGTTATTTCTAATAACCGATTTTATAAATTGTATTATTGTTTGTATATTAAAATATATTTGTGAAAAGAAAGAAAACTGTGTATTTCAATATTGTTGGCAAACATCATAAATTTGACACATCTCTACCTTCAATTACTTTCTAAATGCAAATTACAATTTAACTCAGTTTCAAGCTATTGGAAATCGTAATACGTAACATAATCAGCTGGGAGATCGTCCGGGATAAATTATATACGTAACAATTTGTACAATGATTTTATATCTATAGTGAAATTATAGTGTTCCTTTCCAATTAAATGTATGTTCTTGATTGAAGTAATTGAATGAGTAGCGTCCTTTACCTGTGTTTGTAAATTAATGAAAAAGTTTGATAAAACTTCGTCAAAGTAATTGGATATTCCTTCTCCAGTGCAACTGTATGCGAACATAATAGGTCGGTTCAAATGGCCTTCTTTGGAGATTTTAAGAGAAGATAGAAAATAGGATTTCTATGTTCTTCCACAATGAGATTGATGGTTATAGTGAGTAATAACTTAGTATCAGTCATATTCTTAATTGTGAGTGTTACTATGTTGTTCACATCAGGAACTGAGTTGTCTTGAAAAATGGAATAGAAAGTGCTGTTGTAAAGTTGTCTCAAACCATTAACCAACTACGATGGTTCCACCTTTATCTCCTGCCTGTACAATAATTTTGTCTCTACTTAAAGCTGATCGTTTGTTGTGAGAAATATTTTAAGGTTTAGTCATTGTGTTTAAATCTAATTCATTAATTTCATTCCCACATTTAAGAATGAAGTAACCAAATGTGATAACTTCAAATCATGTTTTGATGAGCAATGTCCTCTTGTAATTAAGGATGTTTCTCACTCCCAGTAAAGATACATAGTTTAATTAGAAACCCCTCCACGAACTTATTGACCAAGGTATCATACCAACCTACCAAGTATTCTTTTCTCTACAGTTGGTGGAGATCATTCATGTAGGCAGACAGTGTTTCAGTGCTGATTCTTTGGTAAGCCTGGAATGTGGCTCGTTAGTTCTCCACCAGATTGAGAAGTGATACAACTGGTAGAAGTCTGTTTTTCATTTGTTCTACTGCTCTTTATTCAAATCTTCAATGGCAATGAGGGTTGTACCATCTAAGATCAGGGCAGGGCACTTAAAAGTCTAAAATTGAATAAATAATTAAAATTCAACTTTTCATATTTATAGTTTTGTTAAATTCATCAACACTTCCCACATAAAAACTAAATTATGTATATTTAACATAATGTGTTTTAAGTGGAAGTTATTAACATATTTGTTAAAACGTTTAATTATTTAAATATAAAATCTTATATTTTAAGTACATATTCGAATTTGAAAATTAAACAAATGACAGTCATTTACACTCTCTGAAATATCTATTTCTATGTCCATATATGGAAAGTAGTAATCTACCTGAACCAATATATGTCAGTTCTGAAAGGTATCTCACCCTCTGAGTTGTGAGTTTCACATGCAAATACCTCATCCCACCTGCTGAGGGTCTGGCACAATCCATCCATGGGTAATATGTCTAGCTTGTGTAAATTGATCGTGGTAGTCTTTATCAGTGCTGGGTCTGCAGTGATGTGATAAGTGACAACATAAGAATTTGGTAGCGGTCTCTCCACACTGGGTGTCATTCAACGTTGATGAGCCTCATTACTTCCTCATTCCATTCTGTCGTGAAAACGTTTTCGAAAGAGATCAGCTCTTTCTTCAGACAGTTGCTATGCACTTTGTGTAGAATCATGTTGTTACTTGGGCAAGACTGTAACTTAATTTTGAGTTAAGATACTGGTTATCTTTTCAAATGTGTCCTGCTTCTTGCTTGTAAAAGTTAATTGTAGATTTCTTATTTGTCGTTTGGAACAAATGAGAGAAGACTATCATTTCCACAGGGGACAAACACACAAGAGTTGGCGCAGTACATGTTTGGACGGCTGTTCATTATGGTGGAAGAAACTATTTTACATATCATTCAGGGAACTGTCAATAACGTCTCCTACAGGAATCACATAAAGATATTTATGCCATATTTTGACTGTGGTTTGACAACAACGTTATGTTTTCAAGGTGACAATGCTGCTTTCTACAATGTACATATTGTGCAGGAATTTCTCGACCGGAAGCACGTTACAAGATTGTCATGGTCAGCAAAGTCTCCAGATTGTAATCCCATCAAGAACTGTTCAGCAGAACTGAGCCGAAAATCTGCTAACTACATCTCTAAATCAGTCATCTAACCGAAGTGTTTCTTATATCCCCGAAACACCTAAAACAGAATCTTAAACAACTTTTTCAAAAAACTTTAACATTTTTACGCAAAACCATAAATATAATTTCACATAAAAGAAAACTAAAAAACAACCCCACACGAAAAGGTATTAATTTTATAAATAACCTAACTCAAGAGAACCACATCAAAGTTCTAACGGCAGATGAAAGTTATAATGAACACAAATGAATATTTTCGAAAAATGAACAACATGTTATCAGATACAAACACATTTAAACTAACACACATAAATTCACAAAAACACATTAGAACCAATTAAATAAATTACTGCTACGAATGAAAAACAACAACATAATCTCAAGAAATCTTTATTCTTACCTACGAAAGACTGACTCACGCACACCACAACATAACAGGATCCCCAAACATCACAAATCTCATTGTCCAATATAACCCATAGTGTTGACTTATGAATCATTTAACTACAACTTCAATAAACATATAACGTGGACATTTTCTAAACATGTAACATCAGCCGGCTCCTTTTTCAAAGACTCTTTTAACTTTAAATATATTCTTAATCAACTATACCATAAAGCATTAATAGTCAGTTTGATGTAATCTCCTTCTTCACAGAAGTCCTAACAACTGAAGTCTGCAAGATAGCTTTAGAACTTTATATTCAAAACTAGTCTTGAATATAGTCTTGCACACCCCTAGCAACCAATTAGCATCCATTATAGGTTTCACTACAACAAAAAGTAACTTTATGTTCAATAACCAAAACTACATACAACTAAATGGCCTAAGTGTGGGAAATCCCGTGTCACTAGCCTTAGCAATATTTTTATGACACAGATTGAATCTCAAGCGATCAATTCAGCCTTACACCCACCACTATACTGGTACAGATATGTTGATGATACAATTGCTGGATTCACATAACAGAACACACACCTAGTTTCTTCAACAACGTTAATTCTATACACCCCACCATTAAGTTCACCTGTGAACAGAAAAAAACAAACAAACCACATATCATTTCTCAACCTCAAGATCAGAAGAACCGATACACAATTTAAAACAGAAATACACAGAAAAATCACCAATACTGGATTATACATTCCCTGAAACTCAGAACATGAAACAAAACAAAATCTCAACTTATTAAGAAACCAAATAAACACAGCCACAAAACTATGTTTACCCGATAAAACTAACGATGAAATCAACAAAATAAAACAACACTTCATTAACATTAACAAGTTTCCTCCTAGATTAACAACACAATTACCCCAAGATACAACAAACTACTAAACCTCACACTGCTGCATACCATGTATTCCAGACATCAGCGAGAAAATTACCAACATTTGGAAAAACTTATAACAAAACACAACATTCCAGTAAACACCAAATGTATTCAAAAACCAGGTTCAAAACTAAAGACCATACTATGTAAAAACTACGCTAACAAACACAACACTAATATAATATATAAAATACAATACAACAAGTGCTACGACTTTATATCGAAGAAACAAGCAGAAAAATGGAAACCAGATTCAAAGAGCACAAAAATACCTTTGCAGGTTTTTCAATACTGCAAATCAAATAAACTCAACATAACCATAGAAAACACCAACATACTAAGAAGAGAAACAAATATAAACAAACGCAAAATCAAAGAAGCCCTACTTATACAGCAACTGAAACCAAAATTAAGCCAATATAAAGGAACATCTTTATACCCATACTAATGAATAGCCTAACATCCAACTGCAACGCCCCCTACAATCTCGTACCCGTTTATAATCCCGTCCCTATCACATGTGGTCGGCAACGGTCGGTTGCAAATTCTCTCTTTGTTAACCTGAAGATGAATGACCTAAAAAGGTCGAAACGTTGTTTTCTGCTTTATTAGTAAAAGAATTAATACCCATACCAGCCGTTCTGAGATACATTTTTACATTCCTAGAACTGATAAACGGAAAGACTGGTAATTATTACATACTTATGATTTATGAGAAAAACACGTTACATTTGGGGAATCTTTAGTTAGAGTAAATTATTTCTCGTAAATTTTAGTAATTAGAGGGACAAATCAAAAAGTTATATAGCACTTAAGAATGAAACAGAGGTATATAGAAAACCACAGATTTAGAAATACAGGTTAAGATAGTGGTAATGACTGTAAAAATTCATTTTCGTTTGAAAATATCATATTTAGTTAGTTTGATGATGCATGGGATTGTTACCTAGAGTCTACTTGTTTTAGGTGAAACATGAAACTACGCCTTTTCTAGACTATATGTTTGAAAGATAAACTATACATATATATATATATATGTATATACACTGCTGGCCAAAATCTTAAGGCTAATGATAATAAAGAAAAAATATGCATTTTGCGTTGTTAGACTCAACCACTTATTTGAGTAGAGCTTCGAAAGATGATAATAAGAAAAGGGAAAATAAAAATAAAAAACAGTTACATAACATGAATAAAAAAATGAATGATATAACTGTTGAAGAATAATAACAATAATTTATGATATTTTTCCTATCTGTGATAAGGTAATCATAACCATATTCAGTTATTTGAAATATAGATCTAAACCAATAGATGTTGAAAAGAAAGTTCATAAATATGATGATTTAGGTGGAAAAACAAAAAGTATCTATACACGACAATTCTTCAAAAATTCTTCTTTTATACTATTGTTTATTAGTAATACGAGTGGATATAATAGGCTGGTGCTTGTCAAAGAATTAAGCTTGGATGATACATAAATTTATCTAATTTAGTAGAAAGTCGGTATCCTGATGAATAAATTATACCTGTAGTCCAGATAGCAGACCCAAAGATACATTGCAATATGTATATATATATATGCAGTATATAGCTTCTATACTGTGAACCTGGAATGATAACTAGAAATCAACTGTGTAAATATTATAAACGAATATTATTTATACTTAAATACAGAAGATAAAGAAGAAATATATCACAATATTTAATCTTATGGTTGTATTAAAAACAAACGTAGCGAAAATAAAATAACTCCAATTCAGTGTTAAGTTGAAATATCCATTTATTTAACTATGCTAATGTATTATTTTATGAAACAGAAAACTACAAAATGATGATGGATTTAATATTGACTTTAAAAAATAATGATAATATATCGTAATCAATCATTTGTAAAACAATTAACAAAGTCTGAATACAAATTACAGTTCTTCTTGAGTTGATAGAGTTAATTTAATTTAATATGTAAAATTTGAAAAAAATTTCTGATACATTTTAACGATTAAAGTAAATCCAAAGAGCGCAGAAACTTTGTGCTCTTCAACTGCCGCAGAAACCATTCATTTTTGCTCCCCAGTGGCATAGCAATAAGTCTACGGATTTAAACCGTTAGAAACCTGGTTTCAATACCCGTGTGTGGCCAGAGCACAGATAGTCCATTGTGTAGCTTTGTGCCTAATTCCAAACTAACAAACAAACCATAAAATTTTAATGGTAAGGCAAAATTTCAGACCAACAGGACAAAAATAATTTTGATGGTTGTCGTATATTATGTTTTTAAAACAAATTTGAGTTATTTCTGATTAATATTTCGCTATTTCAATGGGTTTGCACTTTTAAATTTGTTTAACTTTTAAGTGGTCAGAACCATTCTAAATGTACACAACTAGCGTAACTCCCTTCACAATATCGTCACTTTTGTGCGACGAATCTGAAAACTTTTTTTGGCTTACAAAACATTAAGTAAATTGAAGGAAAATCTTTAAAAGTTGTTACTTTATCCAATTTTGTACTTAAGATATCACTTAGAAATTATCTAATTTTAATTTCAAAGGAAACGAAACCAGGCCGTAAAAATGGATTAGCTCTTTCTAATTATTACTATACATTAGTCATACCCAATACACTTCTGTTACAAAATTTAAATAAAAAAGAAAAACATATAGTTATAACATGAAGAAATATTATAATCTTTAGAACATAAATACAGTCGTTGTGAAATTTAATAACGTCTTAAACATTTTTTTTTATATACGTCACCAAAAGTAACAATACAGCAGTTAAAACTAAATAAGAATAGCTATAAAAACAAATTTTAATATGCTGCTCTTAAACACTAACGTGAACTTAGCTGGATAGTCTTTCCTGGCATCAACAATATATTAGAACCAATTAGGCAATAGATTCCATGAGCTCCGATAAAGATAGTAAGTAATAAAACAAATATATCACAAAATAACTAAGTATCACAAATAAATAATTAAAATATAACTAAAAACTTTAAACATTTATTATAACTTTAGTGAGGTGACTTTAAAGTTGAGTCCTTTACGTAAAAATACTAGTTTGCAATGAAGAAATACACTACGTGGCCAAAAGTATGTGGATATCCCTTCTAAGTAATGGGTTCGGCTATTTAAGCCACACCCATTGCTAAAAGGTACATAAAATTAAGCATACAGCCATGCACTTTCCATAGACAAACATTGATAATAGAACGGGTCATACTGAAGAGCTCAATGACTTTCAACGTAGGACTGTCATAGGATGCCACCTTTCTAACAAGTCAGTTCGTCAAAATTTTGCCCTGTTAGAACTGCTCCGGTCAACTGTAAGTGCTGTTATTGTGAAGTGGATACGCCTAGGAGCAACAACATCTTAGTCACGAAGTGGTAGGCCACACTAGCTCACAGAACGGGACCGCCGAGTGCTGAAGCGAGTAAAAATCGTCTGTTCACAGTTGCACACTCACTACCAAGTATCCAAACTGCCTCTGGAAGCAACGTCAGCACATGAATTGTTGCATTGTGCCAACTGTAAAATTGCGTGGAGGAGGAATAATGGTCTGAGGCTGTTTTACTAGTTTGGGCTAGGTTCTTTAGTTTCAGTGAAGAGAAATCTTAATGCTACAGCATCAAATGACATTCTGGAGAATTGTGTGCTATCTACTTTCAGGAAAACAATGTCCTCTGCACAAAGCGATGTTCATAAAGACATGTTTTGCCAAGGTTGGTGTGAAAGAATTTGATTGGCCTGCACATAATCTTAACTTCAACTCCATCGAACACCTTTGGAAGGAATTGGAACACCGTCTACGAGCCAGGCTTTTTTGCCTGACATCAGTGTCCGACCTTATTATTTCTAAATCTTAGCACATCAACTTTGGGAAGAACAGTATTTTATATAATGATGTGATTATCAACAGTATTTATTAAATACATAGATTCTTCTTAGGTTGTTTCTATATCTTAAATAGCTTCATTTTAAAGTGACGCTTTCTTATGCTCTTTGCAATCAATACAATTACGACAGAAAGTGTTGGTATCCTGCGTCGTAAGTAGTTTTCTCCTCATAACTTAAAAAATATCAAGATTAGAATAATGAAAGTATAGTATATTATAAATATTATACTAACACACATCTACATAAAGTTTTATGTAAATTGAACGACAAATAAACTGTTTATAAACAAATAACCAAATTGTCATAACTGTGCGAGTTTTCTTAAAATATGATTTGTAGTATTTTCCACACACGTCACGTTCTATTTGTTTCTGTGTAGGTCTCTTTGGTCTAAAAATTAGATCTTTATAAAATTTATAGTAATAATCTGTTTTACATATTTTCCTTCGAACTTCATTGATAAAAATATTTATTAACTAGTTTTTTTTTCTAAGTTTAGAATAACAACTGCATCTTTTTCGTCTGCAGAACCATTCAACGATTTTAAAGTTTTGGCTGAAAGTGCTTATTCCATTTATTTAGATATATATTTATTAGAAAGCGAACTTTATTAATAAAGGGTATTTTTTATTATTTTCTCAATATATGATTTAAAAGCCTTTAATCCACTGTCACATCTCACTTTTTCGTGTTCATCTTTTCTTTTATAATAACAAATGTTAGGATATATTTTACACAAATTTATATCCATCACTATATTTCAACTTTTCTGATATTTTTCAAGTGGTTTCTCTTCCTTGCGTTTAGAACACTTGTTAATCGTGTATAATCCCTTTCGAGGAGTGTGTGTGTGTTTCTCTTATAGCAAAACCACATCAGGCTAGCTTCTGTGTCCCTCCCTGATTTTACTGTTGCAAATTCGTAAATTTATCGCTGTCACCCCAGGGGATCTTTCGAAGAAGGAAGTTATCCTTGTGTTTTTGCACATGTGTTTTAACTATTTGATTATGCATTCGCTCTGATCTTTTTATCTCTTTTCGTTTTTAGTTTTAACATGACAATATTGCCGCATTTTTACACCAATACTTAAAATCATCTTTAAGTTTACAAATAATGTACTTTATAAACTAAAATATAAAATAAATTACTTTAATAAGTTAACAAGAATACCATCGATAAGAAGCATGTTTAATCTTTTTATTCTCTCTCTTTCTCTTTTATTTTCACAAAGATAAACATATGAATTATGTATTTCTTAATAAAAATATTTGGGTCCATTTACAAGGTGAAAATTGCCAATACCGTAGTATGTCTGCGGACTCACACTGCTAGGAACTGGGTTTCGATACCGGTTGTGGACAGAACACATATATCCCATTGTGTGGCTTTGTGCCTTCCAAACATATGAAAAAGCAAACAAACAGATAAAACCCTTAATGTTTTGAAAATTACCTAGCACATATGGATATCGAAAACAATGCTTTAATACGTAATAATAGACCATATGCTTTACTTTAAATGAAAATATTAATCCTTGGTTTAATGCTGAAGTTTTGGAAAAATTAGAAAACGAAAAATACAATATTGATGTTAAGGATAATTATAACTTTCATTATTTCAATCACATGCAAAATTTATCATTATATGCATTAATAATGTATGTAAAATTACCTGAAACAAAAGAGTTATAAAACATGAGTAACATCTGAATGAAGTGTTACTGTCATTTATCAAATAATGGTGAATATAAACTAAAACAAAATTATAAAAATCAAACTGAACACTTAAGTAAACAATTTTAAAAATATTACAGTTAGAAGAATGAGAAACAGTAATAATATAATGTTTAATGCACTACAAAATATTATAAACAAACAACCTATTTTACTTTTCCTTGGGTTATGAAATTTAAAAAAAAAGTGGGGATGGATATTATGATAAATAAAGTACACATCCTAATTGTCCTAAAATTATTCATAACATAGCATATAATTACAGTATTCTTTATTACTTCACACTTAAGAAATTACTGCATAGGTGCTTAAAACATGATATACACTGTACAATGATCAGGATTACTTTATGTAAAGAGGTAATTGATAAAAGTTGTTAATGTCTTTCCACACTGTTTCACGTTATTAATTAATTGACTGCAGACGAGACTCATGGAATGAAGTTCTAAGATTTAATGTGTGTGTGTTTTCTTATAACAAAGCCACATCGAAACATCTGCTGTGTCCAACGAGGGAATCGAATTTGAATTTTGCATTGTAAATCTAAATACTTACTGCTCTTCAACCGGGGAACGAAATATTTAATAAACTTTTTATTTTGATGTAAGAACGTGGCAGTATCTTTGAGTGTAGTTAATGCTAACTTACGTCAAAGAAAATGAATGCTCGATAATATCAATATCAGAGATGGGGTGTTGTGCATCCCCCCATTAACATTACATTTATTCCAAACTCTCATCCCATAAAGTTAAGATTTTTGTGTTATTTACCATATTACCCACCCACAACTTCCCTACATACACACACACACACATATTTTCAAATTCATAATCTGAACAAACGACGGATACATTGGTTAGTATAAAATAAATAAGTTGGTAGTTTATAATACCAAAGAATTGTAAACATATTTAAGATCGCGAGAAAAATAAGTTAAACACAGTTTTCCAAAAAAGTCGTACAAGTAAAATGAGAATATTATAAAATTAATAAAAGAAAAATACTGTTTGTATTCCTTATGAAATATTATAAACAGTTATTAAAATATCGATATATTTCATTAAGTATTAAGTTTTAATAAATCATCATCATCATTCACCACTCGATTCCATCAAGGAACATGGGGCCGCAATCACTTGCGGATTCTTCAACAGGTTTTTTAAGTGAGTAGGTTGTTAGCCCACTGCACCGAGCCGTCCCTAGTTTAGTAGTGTAAGACTAGAGGGAAGGCAGCTAGTCATGACCACCCACCGCCAACTCTTGGGCTACTCTTTTACCAACGAATAGTGGGATTGATCGTCACAGTATAACGCCCCAGGGCTGGGAGGGCTAGCATGTTTGGCCCGACGCGGGCGCGAACCCACGACCCTCGGATTACGAGTCGCACGCCGTAACGCACTTGGCCATGCCGGGCCAAACGCTAATAAATACCAATACTAATTGTTTTAGGTACTATTGATAAACAGCATTCGTAGAAGCTTACAATACAATTTTAAAATTCTTTATAATAATGTTAATAATGGAAAAATGGTTTTTAGTATTAAAATCTAAGTCAATGTGGGTACCATAAAACAACTTTGATTAAAATTTAGTAACAACACTTTCAAATAAATAATATTTAGTAAAATTATCTAATGTGCATTGTGCATTAAAGTATGAAATTCAATTTGCAACTTCAAGGTTTTTAACAAAGTTAGCAACACATTATCAGATTAGCTTATCTGAAGGAAGCTTGCACAAGTTATTAAGATTTGAGCATATTATAATTTATGTCGAACAAGTATCCGATTTATTATGTTATGTATTACAATCTAAAATAGCCTAAAGTATTAATTTGAATTTAGAAGTTAATTAAATGTCCAGGTATTCTGTCAAAATGAAAACCTGTCTGGAAGACCTAGCTAGAAGACTGGTGATCCATTCTACAAAAACTGAAAATAACAGCAAAACAACAGAAAACTGCCAGAAAAAAGACAACTTTGACAAAAATTTCACCGACAACGAACAACCCACATTTCCAAGAAGACCTGGAAACATCTTTTTCCCCGAAACACCTCAAAACAGTATCTTAAACAATTTCTTCTAAGAATTTTCACGCAAAACCATCAACATAATTTTAGAGAAAAAAAACTAAAAACAACCTATTAATTCTATAAACAACCAAAAACAAGAGAATAACATCAAAATTCTGAAAGCAGATAAAGACAATGCTATAGTTATAATGAACACAAAAAATACATTCGAAAATGAACATCTTATCAGATACAAACAAATTTGAACTAATACACACAAATACAACTAAAACACACAAAAACCAGTCAAACAAAATCCTCTGTTCTAGTCAACATTTTTATGACACAAATTGAATCTCAAGCGATCATTTAAGCCTTACGCTCACCATTATACTCGTACAGGCATATTGACGACACAATTGCTGAATTCGCATCTTCAGAACACACACGTAGGTTTTCCAATCACATTAACTCTATACATCCCAACATTAAGTTCACATGTGAACAGGAAGAAAGCAATCAAATATCATTTCTTAACCTCAAAATTACAAGAACCGATACACAATTCAAAACAAATCTGCAGAAAAATCACTCATACTGGATTATACATTCTCTGGGACTCAGCACATGAAACAAAACAAAAACTCAACATATTAAGAAATCAAATAAACAAAGCCACAAAACTATGTTCACACAGTAAAACTAACGATGAAATCAACAAAATAAAACAACATTTCATTAACATCAACAAATTTCCGAAAAAAACAGTGGAAAAACTTATACGCACACACCTATACCAAGAACAAACAAACAACAATAAATCTCAAGATAGAACAAACTACAAAACCGTATACGGCTGTGTACCATATGTTCCCGACATCAGCGAACAATAACCAACGTTTGAGAAAAAAACTATAAAAAATACAACATCCCAGTAAACACCAAATTTATTCAGAAACCAGGTACAAAACTAGAGTCCGTACTACGTGAAAACTATAGTGACAAACACAACACCAACATAATTTATAAAATAAAACGCAACAACTGCCACGACTTCTATGTTGGAAAAAACAAGCAGGAATATGGAAACTAGATTCAAATAACACAAAAAACTCCTTCACACATTTTTTAACACTGCAAATCAAATAAACACAACATAAGCATAGAAAACACCCAGATACTAAGTAGGGAAACAAATATAAACAAATGCAAAATCAAAGAAGCCCTACTTATACAGCAACTAGAACTAAAATTAAACCAATATATAGGAACACCTTTATACCTATACTAATGAATAATCTAACATCCAACTGCGACGCCCCTACAATCTCGCATCAGTTTATACTCCCGTCCGTAAGACGTGCCCGGCAACGGTCAGTTCTAAACTCTCCCTTTGTTAACCTGACGATGACCTAGACAGGCCTAAACGCTGTTCTCTGCTTTATTAGTAAAAGAGTTAATTTCAATATCAGCCGTTATGAAATAAATGTACAATTATGTATGTCGATTAATTAGTGCTTTGAGTTTTTTAATAATTTCAGAAAAAGTATTTCACATATCTATTTAAGACTTGTGGCAAAATTGAAATAACCACATGATTTGTACTAATGACACTTATAGAAATTATAAAGTTGCTATAAGCCAGTAGTTCCCAACCAGTGGAACCCCCTTGGGGGTGCGAGATAGCGTTCCAGGGGGTGCGAGATAACAATTTGTTTTAACCACCTTCACCTTTATTCTTAAATAAATAATTACTGTGAGGGGTGCGAGAACACATTAAATTTTTTTAGGGGTGCGGAACATAAAAAAGGTTGGGAACCACTACTATAAGCGATATTACTTAAGAGGTACATCATATTAAATTCTATCCTGAATAAGAAACTGAATATATTAATTTTACTCTAAATCCTCAAAGTGATGTTAAAATTAATTGGAGTGGTGTAAGAATTACTGAAATTACCAAAAAAGAAAAAGTTTCAACTTGAAAACAAAAATTAATTTACCTGGTGTCCAATCAAGTATTGTGAATTTCGAAAATGCACATTTAGCTTTCTGTATGGTTGTGTAACGTGCAAAGCTCTAAAGATAAGTCTAATCACGTTGATGAATGAATTTTATATAAACTTAATAGGAACGCTCTTTATAAACTGATTTCATGGGAAGATAGATGCATCTTTTCTTGTGGACCATATTGTTTTATGTAATATTAGAAAACTTAGAAATGTGTCACAGTATTGGAAAACGCCCACTTTAACAGTCCTCATAATTATTTTCCAATGATAAAGTGATGTAACAAAGTATTTAACGCATTATCTGTCCTTTATATGATACTAGAACCACAATAAGTGTTCTGTATTGTTACATGACAGATGAATCGTATTAGTTTCTGTTTTCATTACATGATGGAGAACGGATTGTTTCTCAAGTAGTGGTCAAGTGACTAATAAACAAAGGTTGAAGCATTTGTCACAGAATTCTACCCTTTGACATCACTCTGGATTATTAGTGCACAGTTTGTGATGAATATTTTTAAAATGTATAATCATGTGATCATCATCTCCATGCAACTATTTTTTATGAGTGTCATATATGTTTTGTATATGGAGATGTGAGCTATTGAAACAGTCGTATGATTGAAATTTTAAATAATCTTACAATTACTACTTTACTGGGCCATTCGTATTGTACAATTTAGACAAAATGTATTTTGAATGGGGATTCCTACTGAATATAGCGAATATGAAGTCTATTCTTCTTCTGAAGAAAACGACTTTGCTCTGAACACATGAAATTTGAAGGTTCTCTTCAGGACCGTCATATCCTGAGAAAGAGAAATCGAATATTGCACATATTACTCGTACTGATGAAAAGTGTCTCGCCTTTTATACGTACAATAAACATTTGTTTTAAAAATTTATGTATCTTTCTTAGCGTAATCAACATTGTTAACGATGTTTATGAATTTTCAAATATATCTAGATAAATGTAAGATTGTCTGGTGTATGTTTTAGTAACTTTCGTAGATAATCATTTTTGTAGTCTCTCCAGTTTATCAAATGAGGTTAAGTTAAACAAATTATGATCTAGTCTTTAATCAAACTTCGAGTATAGTTGTTCAAATTCTGTTAAATTTGAAATTGAACACTCATTGTAATTAATAAACGAATAATAAAATTTGTATAATTGTAAAGAATAATATGTAACATCTTACCATGACACTGTTTCAAAATTTCTGTTAAAATTGTAATGTAAATTCAATGCTTGTTTATACAAATGAAAATTAAAAACTCTGACTTAAGTAGTAATATGGAGTATAATATATAAAAGGTTATAACAACTAACACAGTATTCATAAGTTACGATTTTTATAGTATATTAGTGCATCTTGAATTTCTTTTAAAATAAATGTTCCAGTATCTTGGTTACATGTGTGTGATCTTACTTACATATAATATGATGAAACATGAATTTTGTACTAGAAAAATAAATGAAGACTTGTTAAGAACTAATTGGTATTCGTGAGGTGTTATGTATCACAAAAGACTGGGCTAAACATGTATAGTTAGTAATTTATAAACTAAGATGTTTTTTTTAAATAGTATATTGGTGTATCTTGTAGTTTTATAAATAAATGTTTCAATATTTGTAAAAACTGCCTTATTTACGGTTTGTGATTTTACACTGAAACATTCATGAATAGTTATAACATGTGATCAAAAGCTTGTTAATATTTAAAATTTAAAACAATTATTCTGTTTGTCGGAAACTGAAGTCGTAACCTAAATTATCAATACTACCCAGAAAGAAATAACTCTGTTATCATTCTTTATATAATGAAATATCATACATTCTACATGTTGATATCTAAGTATATACTAATAGTAGAATGTAATCGATCAATCATTTTGAAGAATTATTCTAAGCCGATTAACACATTCTGAGCTTTTGACTATTTGCTCTATGTCAGGCACAGTACTAACTAGAATGTAGGCAATAATTGTAAACCAACTGAAATGTCCTATCAAATATTGAGAAAAAGAATTATGCATTGAGGAGTGGGGTAAACTTTCTTCAGACCAATGTCAGAGACTGGTAGATGGCTACAAAAAGCGTCTAACTGCAGTTATTTCAGCCAAAGGGGGTAACACTAGCTATTAGGGGTAGGGTGTCCTAACTTTTTCTTCAGTTAAATATGCATTTTTGTAGAATTACATTTACAGAAGATCTTGAAAAGTCTTTTCTTCAGTTTTAATTGTTTAGTTATATTCCTATAATCTCTCAGTATTGTTAAAATTGAGATTAAATATCTACATATTCAAAATGTTACAAAAATACACAGGCTTTCACAGGGTGTCCTAACTTTTTCACATGACTGTATAACGTAAACATGATGGGAGATTTTATTTGAATGCTGATACGTGAAAGTGATTTACACTACAGTTGAAAATCTCGAAAAACTACTCACTTTTGAATATTTTTGTATAACTTTAGTATAAATATATCCAAATCTTTATTCATATGTTGTTTTATTCAGTCAGACCTTATGTAATTGAAAATGTGCAGGTTTGCCTGTTTTTACATAGAAAGTAGGTTAATTTCTAAATTTCATTATTCAGGTCACAGAAGCAAAGTTTGAAGAGAATAATGGCCATTTTCTGTACTTTTTACAACATAAGCAATTAAGAAATAACACATACTATCCAGGAACAAAAGTTGTGTTACATAGTTTATACTTGCTTTTGCATTCGTTCAAAGTCTTAACAGGTTTCTTACTACTAACTTTTATTATAGTGTGGGTATATATCTTGCAGTGAACATCACAAATCTTTCACATACAAAAAATCATATTTTTTTAGTGAAGTATTTTTAATAAATTAAGCAAGATTTGTCCGTGAATATATCGAGAATTTCTTTTGAATAGCCTGTGTGGAAAGTGTTGTTGTTTTTAATCATACAGAATGGACTATCTATTCTATGCCCACCACCCCGGTATCGAAACCCGGATTTTAGGGTTGTAAGTCTGCAGACGTACCCCTGAGCCACCGGGGGGCGTGTGGAATGATTTGCATGTTAAGATTAAAAATACTTTTCTTATCTCAAAAATCTCAAATTTTATTTGTATAATCTCTAACTCCTCCTAAATGCATCTCAAATGTTTGTTTTCAGTAAAATAAATGTTTATATTTTATCTTTATTATATTTTATTACATACAGGTTTGTTCAATATGTACAAGAGCTGCTATAAATTCATCCAAGGTAGTCGTTATGTTTCCCAGGAATGAAGTTTGTATTAAAAGAAAAACTGACAACTCCTTGTTCAGAACACAACGAAATATAGTAAATCATTTGACATATTAAAACCTTGGCTTTTTATTGGTTATAGATAATAAAGAATTAAATACAGTAAAAATACTAACAAATCGCGAAATAGAAGATTTGGCGAGAAGGGTCTGATATTTTATTTGATGGCTTTGTAACCAAACAAAATTGAAAGTATAAAATTATGTTTATTTTAGCAATTAAGTATTTTATAGTGAGTTGTTTACGTTGAATTTCATATTTGATGAAGTGGTGAATAAAACATGGAAAGGCTGGTGGGTTAAGGCGTTCGACTCCCCGTCGCACCAAACATGCTCTCCCTTTCAGAAGATCACATGAATGGCAGATGATGCTCTTTTTTAAATAATAGTAAAGTTAAACAGTTAGTCCTTCATTTCTTACATTTAGTTGTAAAGTAAATTGCTTCGTTTAAATAATGGATAATATATATGTTATAATAAGTTTTCATGTTGACTTGTGAAGTGAATTATCAGATGTCCTATGGAAAATTTTCTACCTACTGTGAAAAACACATACATGAGATGACATATTTTGTAAAGAACACTGTTATATGAATAAAAATAAACTAGTAAAAGTGTATGATATTTAAATATCATACATTTAAATAAGCATTTAAATAAGCATCCTATTCAGGACAAATTAGTAAAAGGTAAGTTTAAATATAGAAATTAAAACTATAATTAGTACGTCGCATCAAAATCGATTATATATTTTCTTGCTCATTATTGTAAGAAATAAGAAAGGGAAATATTTTGTCAGGCTATATGGATAGCATAAAGACAATATAGGAATGCAGTAAAACTGTCACAAGTATACATTAAATAATTGTCCTTAAATAAGATGTTAAGTAATCTACACAAATAACATCAGTAAATGCAAAAATATGGTCAAAGATAGAACTAATGACGGTATAGTTTTAGAACATAATTAAATCTAGCCATTGATTACATGTTGAGACATCTATGGTGATCTCTTCATAATTGTTGTTCAACTTTATGGACGTCATCGTTTCTCATGTTACGTTTACCTGTCATGGTGGCCTAGTAACACGATCTTAGCAACTCACCCTCTGGTACGTCATCATCTACTCCACTGCCTGAGGTCGACGCATGCGTGTCATCCCTATACTTACTAACAAGACTAAATAATATCAGTACAAAACTGGACGGTTAATTAGCCGTATCATTTACCAAGTGTTCTGTCCAGTAATTTATTTTGACGTTACGAATGCCGTTTCCTATAATAATGCGACGAAACTGATAACTCAGACGAACTTCACCAAAACAATACAGATTATATTTCTTATTAATTGGAAAGAGAAAAGGAATAATGAAAGAGCCGTGAGAATTATTTAATAATAATAGAGCCTCCCAATGACTCAGTAATATGTTTGCGAATTTATAACGCTAAAAATCGGGTTTCAATAGTTGTTGTAAGCAATACACAAATATCCCATTGTGTAGCTTTGTGCTTAACTACAAACAAACAGCAATAATAATAGATCAGTTTTTCGTTTTCATATGGGAATCTATATATTGAAGCATTATCGCAGGGTCCTGTAGATTCACCATAAGCAAATATTTGGTTGAAATATTAAACAGAAAACGTTTTATTGAAACATTAAAAATTAATATAACTGAATTCAAAGGAAAGGCTAAAACTAATTTAATAATATGAAAATAAGTATTATTAACTTTAATAATAACTGCCGAAAATATTACAATACTTGGATGATAATTTATTAACAGAAAATGATGCAGCAAACAATAAAGTTAAAAAATGTCGTTGATTCTTCTGCATAAAACGATGCTTCTACATAATCTTCGGTTAATAACATATCAAGAACGATTGCATTCTATGCTATTGAGCTTTTAGTAAAGAGCTCGATTTCAAATAAGTGAAAACACTTAATCATAGCTTAACTGTTAATGCTTACAAACACGAAACAATTGAATTAATTTCCACCTAGCCCGGCATGGGCAAGTGTGTCAAAGCATGCGACTCGTAATCTGAGGTTCGCATCCCCGTCGCGCCAAACATGCTCGCCCTTTCAGCCGTGGGGGCGTTATAATGTGACGATCAATCTCACTATTCGTTGGTAAAAGAGTAGCTCAAGAGTTGGCGGTGGGTAGTGATGACTAGCTAGCTGCCTTTCCTCTAGTCTTACGCTGCTAAATTAGGGTCGGCTAGCACAGATAGCCCTCGAGTAGCTTTGTGCGAAATTCAAAAACAAAACAACGTATTTTGAAATACAAAACTTTATGGAAATGCTCCCCAAAATGACGAAGGATTTTCAGATACTTTGTTCATCAACGTATTGCCCTTTCAGCCGTGGGGGCGTTATAATGTGATGGTCAATCCCACTATTCGTTGGTAAAAGAGTAGCCTAAGAGTTGTGAGTGGGTGGTGATTACTAGTTGCCTTCCCTCTAGTCTTACACTGACTAGACGGCTAGCATAGATAGTCCTAGTGTATCTTTGCACAAAATTCCAAACAAACAAACAATCAACATATTATAAAAATAAATTTTACAACCTTTCGTCAATATTTCTGTGCATTTTTACTAACTGTTAATTTATTGTTAGGCTGGAAAAATTAATTTCTTTAACTATTTTGACGAAATGCTTTATAGAAAAAAGTTGTTGTTCCTTATTAAGCACAGTGCTACACAGAGGGCTATTTGTGCTCTGCTCACCACAGGTGTCTAAACCCGGTTTCTAGCAGTATAAGTCCGCAGATATACCGCTGCTCCACTGACACTTGTTTGTTTTTTGCGCAAAGCTGCGCTAGCCGTCCCGAATTTTGCAGTGTAAAACTAGAGGGAAGGCAGCTAGACATCACCACCACCGCCAATTCTTGGGCTACTTTTTTACTAACGAATAGTGGGATTGATCGTTACATCATAACGCTCACACGGCTGAAAAGGAGAGCATGTTTGGTGCGACGGAAATGCGAACCAAAGAACTTCGGATTAGGAGTCGAACGCCTTAACCCACCTGGCCATGCCGGACTTGAAAGGAGCACTATTTATAACAAAGAAGAGCGACATGTCTTACATAAAACACTTTAAAATATGTTAATATAAACTGTAGCTATTGAGTTATTTTTAACTTTAGTATATAGAATTTGATCATTTACTTCAGCATGTTTTTAATTATTTTCTCTTGGATTTCTTTATATTTTTAAATGTAAAGCATTTTTAAATGCTTTTATTTTCGATATTTTAACGATTTTCGGTGGTATGTTTAACCCTCTTATATTTATGATCCATTCAAAGAGGTAAACTGAAAGCTACACTCAATAGGCCCAGAAACATCATCCTCTCCAGTTGGCGCAGAACCTCCTACCCTCCAAATTGGGAGGCAAAACTTGATATTTGGAAGATAAGGCAACGAAAAAAATTATGATTGTAATTTCTCTCGATGTTTTAAAGATTTGGAGTTAGTATTGGTGATATGGCTTGTTGTTATTGCACTAATTATTTGATGTTTTGTAACCTTTTGCATTTATTTAAATTCGTTGACCTTCAAAAGCGGTGCAGAACTATTATACACATGCTAGTCGTCTGATCGCTGTTAGCGGTCATCTACCGAGCAGATGGTGGGTGAATGACAGTCGTTCCCTTATTCAGTCGTTGCTAAGCAACATACGAATCGGTCACATTATCCTGTACACATGCGTCCCTACACATAAGGTTTCCAATTTCTTTGTAAAGCTGCGTTACACAAACATTTCTATTACCACAAAAATTAACGCATTGTTGGGTAAAGAACATAGGCAGATGAAACGGTACGAATAATAATACGAGGTTATGCCTTGCAACTGATAAGCAGTTTCACTAATGTTTGAAATACAGCAGCTGAACAAGCAATTGCCCAGCTGTTGAGCATATTTCGGATGAGATAAAAATAATTAGTGATGTTCATTTGTGGAAATGTTATTTATAATTCTCTAGCCTAAGCTTGCAAATGACAGAGAGAAATTAGGGAGTGCACTGAATTATAATTGTTCTACAAGATTAGAGTTTTAGTGTTATTAGATACATTATACACATTTCAAATTCGCTCAATAGTTATATTACATTAGGTGTCTAGAATGTTGTACAACAAGCAACAGGTCAACATACAAACATTTCTTGTAAACTATAGTGTGTTTTTTTTTATGTAAGTTTCTGTAATCATATTGTAAACAAATGCTGTAATATACAGGCAGGATTATAAACAGTTTGACGCTAGAATCTAAGTGCTTAGTCAATAAGTTGGTTAACAGTTTTATTTCAAAGATTTCTCTTAATAAACAAAATACACTATTTGAATTTATGTAAATACGTATAAGAAGAATGTTACGATCAAAAAACTTATTAATTGTTTTGAATAAATCTAGAGCCAGCAGATAAATATGTATTGTAATTGTACAAAACGCCTTTTGCTCATAAAGCAAGATTAATAGAACGCTAGTACCTGTGATATTACATCACAATAATACTGAAAATCTTTTTTATATATAATTTGTTGTCTAATGGCCCGTTTGACAAGTTTTCCTAGTTAGAATAACATAACACATACGACGCATGCCAGTGCCAGTGAGTCCTTTCTCTCTTAACTAAATGTTATGGATTTCTTCGAGACCAGACCGTTGAAATAGCGTCAAGATATCACCTTCCTTTTACTTCACATTGGTACTCGAAAAAAACAAGGAAGATGGCAGAATATTTTACACTAGAAACTATGCTGCAGGACTATTATACCTGTTACAGATATAGTCCGTCAGATAGACCATGACCAGTAATGGCGAAATGGACTTCAAGTTTAACCACGTGGTATGGTCTCAAAACAGTTTTAATATAACGCATCCAGCTCTGTATAACGCAACGAAAGAGTAATCCTTGCTCTCAGACAGTGTATTAATGATTTTTTGGGATGTAAAACTAAACGAAAAATGACGACATTGAGAATGTTACAGTTTCTGACACTACCATACTCTAACGTTTACTATGATCAAGTATAGTCGTACTTAATGGAAGGGATCGTGATGAAACAAAATGACGACCATAAAAACTGCTCGTTTAAAATCAACTTTAAGATGTACGAATATTAAGAATGACTATTTTACAGTATTGACTGGGTAAAAGTAAATCTTACTGCATTATAAAGCTACCAAAATTGCTATATACGTGTTTATGGAGAGAATTAAACTTTTATTATTTCAACCAATATACATCTAAGTATGTTACGTTTCCAGACCAGCGTACAGAGAAAATAACGAATTTTGTCGCTCTATTTATTTCTCTTCTGTCTGGATTCCCAACAATTTCTTTCTTTTACTACAAAGTATACTAGTATATATACGAAACGGTATTGCGCTTCTTAAAAATATAAGATTCAAGAGTAGGTTTTATGGGTCCTGATGAGTAACAACATCGAGCCCGGTTTAAGAGCTACTCGCGCTTGGTATTGCTGTGGCACAAAAGTATTGCTGATAAAAAGGAAACAAATAAGTATAATAAACGATTTTTAAATCTTCTATCGGTAAGTAGAGGTTTATATATACGTAGCCTAACTAGGTGAAGTGATATATAAAGGTTTTAATGCTACAAAAATTGTTAAAATAAAAGTAACATTAAATGAAAAGTACTGGTTCAGACAAACACTGCTACAGTGATTTGTAAAAATAGGGATACTTTTTTGTTTAATTTTGTGTAATTCATTTTTGTATTGAGTTTCTTGTTTTAATACTTTTTGTACTATTAAATCTTTCTTCATTACTGTAGCTAGCTAGGTTACTTATGCATACTGATTCTTACTTGTCTTTATAATTTTTTTTAATTTTTTTATTGTACGTGTTCGTTGTATAAAAAAAAGAAAGAGGGACTTTTTCTGCTATAAACAGGATATTCATGGTGGGCAGAGCACAAGTAACCCTTTCTGCAGCTTTTTTGCTTAATAACAAACAACAACAATGACATCGATCTAAAATGAGCAACACGCGCACATAAATGTTGAACATTTAATTATTTAAACAGTTTCCAAGAAAGTTAAATGTGTTTTGGGTTTTTTTTCAGGATATATTCATTGACATTAGTTCATATAAAAAAAAACAGGTATTAACTTTATTTTACAAAATTCACAGAGTCGTTGTATCATTTTCACCAATGATATATAAATCTTGAAATAGAAATCATTATATATCTAACACGATGCTATTGATCAAATATGAATAAAAATAATACAAGTAATAAAGAAATTTAAAATGAATAATTCAACCAAGGTGCGACATCTGTGTTATGTGAAAATCCACGAACACAAAGAGCATTGGTAAAATGCTCTAGAACAACTGTTTGTTTTGGTTTTTTTGAATTTCGCGCTACTCGAATAGCTACTCGAGGGTTATCTCCGCTAGCCGTCCGTCATTTGGCAGTGTAAGGATAGAGGGAAGGCAGCTAGTCATCACCAGTCACCGCTAACTCTTGGACTAGCGCCTCTTTTACCAACGAATAGTGGGACTGACCGTCACATTATAACGGCTTAAAGGGCGATCATGTTTGGTGCGACCGGGATTCGAACCCTCGACTCTCGGATTAGGAGTCAAACGCCTCAACACGCTTGGCCATGCCGGTCCCTCTAGAAACAACAAGGGTTAACCGACATAATGTTTCCAGTTATACCTTCCATTTAACCGTCGTACACTTCAAGAAACTGGAGAACGAAACGTGCTTATTTCTGTACGATAGAAGTGGCCAAACATGCACTGAGAAACTGTCATCCTGGTACACTGAGTAAATTATGGAAAGCCACAGGAAGAGTAGTGTGGCAATCTTAAAAGTGTAAACGACACCAGATGGTTATTGTGAAGATGTAAAATCATTAGATAGAATACGATCGGACGTGCCGACATACGTTGTAACAATGTTATGAGGTTCAAAATTGAATTCAATAATTTTTTATACTTACATATCTATTTCCATGTCATTTCTGATGACAGTCCTCTATGTACTTGAGCGTTATAACATATTATTTGTTTTAATTTAGCTTGGTATACATTTTGGATGCGTATTTATAAATGTGCGTAAAAAATTGAAGAAAACTGTCGCTCTTAGTTATAACTAATTTTAACATTTGCACTATACTTACGTTATAGTGAAAGTGTTAACGTATCATGAGAGTAATTATACTACGATTTTTGATAAAGCACGTGTGTAGTACAAATATTTGCAAGATATTATTAAATATTACAAAGCTTTCGTACACAGAATATCAGGTTTCAAAATTAAGCGTTAAGATTTTTGAATTAAATATTTTCTCGAGAAATTTTTTCAGGATGTGTGTGTGTGTGTTTGCTTAGAAGAAAATCAAATTCCTGATTTAAGCGTTGTAAGTCCATATACTTACCTCTGTACTAGCGGGGGACTTTTCAAATTGTCGACTATCCAACACGCAAAATAATTTTAATTTTACGATTAAGAATATGTTTATGCATCAGAATATTTTCAAATTTTATATGCAAAATCTTGATAATTTTTTAGAAGATACTTTATATTTTCTCTATTATATATCTGTACGGGGATTGGGTCGATTTGGCCAATCTCGCAACCACTATAAAATTACGAAATATATATGTTATGTTTTTTCGTTGTATAATGACTACTGATTATAGCACAAATGCTTAGTATAAATAACGTAAATTGTATAACGTTAAGCGTTTGTATATTGACCTTTCAGCCATGCCTGACAAACATTATAGAAGTTGCCATATCCAAGATTGTAAATCTGGTCTTTACTAAGTAACCTACTTGGCGGTGTTTTAGGGGACTAATAATTTTAAAATACAGATATATTTCAATTATAACACATTATATATGTATATACATTATTGCTATTTACAAATAAGTTCTTAAATTTCGGTTATTTTTCTTGAAACAGTAAATGAAGAATTATAGGCAACAATGATTTAGTTACGAACTTTATACTCATTTGTATTTGGAAGATGTGAAACAAAATATTATCAGATTATATATATATATATACATCTATAAGATCATAAATTACCACATAAATTCCACAATAATTAATCAAGTTTAGCAACTAAGTTGTATTTGAATCTAAAAAATTGTGAAATTTCAAGCACACTAAAGTCGTACTTTACTGCTTGTAATTTAGCATCAAAAGAAGATCCAAACTGATATCCGAATAGTTAATGGAGGAGGAGAAAGACATTATGGGACATTTTGAGGTTTCATTTGATAATTCACACGGACAAAAGTAGGTGTACATAAGCAAGTTCTTGCCAAAAATCAACAGAGACAGGTGGAGCCACTGTGTTTGATTTAGTAAATGTAGATATATTTCAACAAATAGGTGTATGTGTATGTTTTTTCTTAGAGCAAAGCCTCATTGGGCTATCTTCTGTGTCTACCGAGGGAAATCGAACCCCTGATTTTAGCGTTGTAAATCTGAAGACTTACCACTATACTAGCAGAGGACATATAGAAAAGATAAAAAGGTTCTTATTTTATATTCTAGCTAATTAATTTGATTTCCTCATTCTAGAGCAATTAGAGAATTCATAATCAAACATCATAAACATTTAACTGCAACAAATGTGCATTCAAAATATGCACGTGACCCACAAAACCAATATATGGATTTTTTATTATTTACTTTTAAATTAACAAATTATATAATGTATAATACTAAAAAATGAATTGTTATTTTGTCACGTATTATAACTCATCTTGTTAAGTATAACGATTTCAAATAGCCTGAAACTAAATAAAATTGTAATTTTGATTTTGATGCTATTTAAATGTCAATATCAATCAAATTTATGATATTTGCGAACAAGATTGATACACACAGTTTTCTTTCTTAATACAAATATAACTTTAGTATACAATTTATTTTAATGATTTATATAAAAATGGTTTATAAACTTATAACAATATAGAGTCTTCTATCTTGTTTGAAACAGAATATTTTATTGACGGTTCGCGATAAGCGAGATAATTCTGAGTTGATATACACACTGCAGCCACTTTCTTTAGATTACCTCCTCTTTAAGGCAAACAGTCAAACAGTAATTCGTGTGGCTGCAACTCAATGTATAAAGCATGCAGACATGGTCAAGAGGTTCAGTTGTTATTCGACTAAACATTAGAACGGGAAAGATGCGTGAGCTATGCGACTTTGACCATGAAATGATTGTTGATGCTAGACGTGATTGCTCTAACATATCAGAAACTGCTGACCTCCTGGGTTTTTTAACGCATTACAGTCTCTAGAGTTTATAGAGAATGGTACAAAAACAAACAAACAAAACATCCAATAAGCAGTAGTTTTGTGGGCGAAAACACCTTGTTAATAAGAGGCCAAAGGAGACAAATCAGACTCGTTCAAGCTGACAGTAAGGTCACAAATGCTCAAATAACCACTACTTACAGCAATGGTGTACAGAAGGGCACCTCTGAACGCACAACGCGTCCAACCTAGAAGTGGATGGGCCACAGCAGCAGACCATGCCGGGTTCCACTCCTGTCAGCTAAAAGCAGGAAAATAACTCTAGAGTGGGCACGGGATAACCAAAACTGGATGATTGAGGATTAGAAAAAAAACGTCACCTGGTCTGACGAATCTCGATTTCTGCTGCGACTTGCAGACGGTAGAGTCAGAATTTTGAGTAAACAACATGAATCCATGGATCCATCTTGCATTTTTCCAACAGTACAGGCTGCTGGTGGTGTAATGGTGTTGGGAATGTCTTCTTGGCACACATTAGGCTCCTTAGCACCAATTGAACATCATTTGAATGTCACAGCGTACATGAGAATTGTTGTTGACCATGTGCAACTTTTATGGCCATAGTCTACCCGCTTTACAATGGCTACGTTCAGCAAGATAATGCACAATGTCACAAAGCACGTATAATCTCAAACTGATTCCACAAACATGACAGTGATTTTAGTGTACGGTTTGAAATGTTCGAATGCTATAAACGTTGCTGGTCAAACATCCGTAGTTTCCTGATCAATAAGCATTTGTCACAGTCCTTGCTTCCGAAGTTAATAATCTCTTTTGGTTACAAAGAGGATATTTCAAGGAATTTTACTTTAACGATTTCAAACGATGAGGAGCTATAAACAGTCAAATAAACACAGATAAGTTCATTGATATGTTATAACATGTTTATTTTAGAACAAAGTCACATTGGTCTATCTTCTGTGTCCAACTGTGGGAACCAAACCCTGAATTTTAGGTTTGTAAGTCCATAGATTCACCTCTGTCCCACCGCTGGACTTTATAACATGTGGTTGTTCTATAACAACCGTCTTATATCAAGAAGCTCTTGCACCCGAGGGGCGGTCCTACTATACACCAGTGACTAATATATCTACCATAGTCTTCAGCTGAAATGTTCTTCATTTCCCATGTTCTCCTACTATATTCTCCTAAATAGTGCGTGACTTTGGCATAGCACACGGATTTCCCAGAAACATTTAAATTATTCCAAGAATAAGCATTTATTTTAAGCTTCCGCTAAATTTGAACAATTTAACCTGCCTTTGTGGTCTTTTTTATTCAGTTTTATAGGTTTGATTGTTTGTTTTTGAATTTCGCACACAGCTACTCGAGGGCTATCTGTGCTAGCCGTCCCTAATTTAGTAGTGTAAGACTAGAGGGAAGGCAGCTAGTCATCACCACCCACCGCCAACTCTTGGGCTACTCTTTTACCAACGAATAGTGTGATTGACCGTCACATTATAACGCTCCCCACGGCTGGGAGGGCGAGCATGTTTGGTGCGACGGGGATGCGAACCCGCGACCCTCAGATTACGAAGCGCACGCCTTAACACGCTTGGCCATGCCGGGCCACTTTAAGAAGTTGTCGCATTATTACACAGTCCATGTTATCACGTTCAGTTAAAATCTGTCTAAATTAATGTGCATCTTTACAATGGTGGCTCTACAACATAGTTTTCATTGCAAAAGTTATCATGTTCAAAGCACATCCACCATTTTAGCTAAAACATCCAAAACAAATATTGCAACGATCCAAATTGAACAACCACTACAATCACGGTTCAGGAAAAACACATAAAAATAAACTCAACAGTTAGCAAAACACAGTTAACAAATAAGTGTTTCATACTAATATTAATAAACATTTTGACATAAATATTAATAAACCAATAATAGTGGAATCAGGAAAAAGAAACAAAAAGGAAACACCTGATTCCAAAAAGAATACAACATATACAGTATTCAAACAATATTCTGCTATATCAATAGTATTTGTAGATCATATAAAGATAGTATAAATGTATCTCAACCAAGACCCAACTAGAAAGCTGAAGACATACTGAAAAACTGGCCCAGCTAAACATCTTCGAGGGAGAAGTAATTACATTTTGAAAGAAACTTAAAATATTTTAAGACAGAAGTAAAGAGTTTTTAAAATACTAAAACAACTCAGTAAAATATCTCAAAGATAAAACCAAAAATGTATTCGTAGACTAAGCAAAAATCAAATGAAACACCTCGATGACAGAACTAAGGATGTACTAAAATACTACAACTCGGAAAGAAAACTAAGAAAATCTGTAGTTTGAATTTGTTCAAGATAAAAATTTCAAAGTCAGAATTAATAACATAACGAAAGATCCAACAAAGACCCTTTTAAACATCTCGAACATATTGAGAAACACAATAAAGCAAAAAATCTCAAAACAGAACTACGAAGATAATTCTTAAAGATTTAACAAATACTAAACAAAGCATCTCAAAGACATTGATCTAAAGAAAATGTTATGGAAATAAAACTGCAGACTCATTTAAAGATCTAGGAGAGACCAAATTTTAAATATCGAAGACAGAATCAAGAAAACAACAGATAAATCACTTCTCGAAAATAGAATCTAGAACACATTGAAAGACTCAACAAGTCTCAACTTAACATCTCAAAGACATTATTACGAACAGCTTAAAGAGTTAACTGACACAAAACAGAATATCTTGAAAACAGCTTTAAGGACATGTTGAGCAACTAATAAAAGAGAAGTCTCAATATCTTAAAAGTTAAAACTAATGATATTCCAAAAGATTTGATACCAAATTCAAAGTCTCAATACATAAATCCAACCTTTTAAACATCTGAAAGACTAAAGTATTGTTTTACCGAGAGATTGAATGGAATCATATAAACGTCTTGAAGAAATACTTAAGAACACAATAAACGAATCAACTTCAACTATTTAAAACATCTCAAAGAGATAACTATATACTAAATAGGGCGTAAAAAGATCCAAGTAAAAATTTCAATCATATCTTTAATGATATAACAAGATATATAATTAAGCAACTCGAGAGGAAGAAGCAAAGATTTACTGAAAAATTCATTTATACGTATCAAAAACACAATTAAAGACATACTGGAGACTCATCAAAGACCCAACTAAGATCGCAAAAACAGGATTAAAGACATATTGAAATAGTCAATAAAGATCCAATTGAAACAATTTTAAAAAAGAAAAATCTAAGGCTTTAATGAAATAGTCAAAATGTCCAAAATTAGCATCTCAAAAACATAATTAAACATATACTAAATGACTAAAGAAAACCCAAGTGATTCTTTTGAAAATAGGATTAAAAACACACTGAAAGACACAATATATATACAACAAAACATCTCAAAGACAGATAAAAAGACACCCTTAGAGACTCCTTCAAGATTGAACTAAACAACTCGACAACATAACTAATAATTTACTAGCACTATTACATTTAACAAATACTAATCTAATTGTATCTGAATGAAGACCCAACTAGAAAGCTGAGGACATACTGAAGAAAGTAACAAAGACTGTAGTACATATATGTAAATTAGAATTAAGGATTTATTAATAGAATAACTCAATTGAACAAAGCCCAACCAAAGACATGATGAATAACTTGGTATGCAAAAAACCAAAAATACCAAAGATAGTGCTAGTGATTTCTTAAAGATTTAAGACAGACGAGAACAAACAAGATATTGAACAAATCAGAAAAGATTTATCTCGTAGATAAAGAATAAGGTCATGCTGGAAGGTTGAAAAAGACCAAATGAATTATCTTCAAGACAGATGTAAGGACATACTGAAATGCTCAAAAAAGAATGAATTAAACATTTCACAAACAAAACCAAGGCTATAAGTATAAATATTAGGTTGAGGAATAATTCGTGAGCGTTTTTAAATAATTTCATTCAAGCATTACATGCAAGACTATACAATACTTCAATGCATGAACACATTACACCCAAAACATTTATTATGATACTTTATTTCGTGTAATACCTAGGTATATAGTATGCATTGTTTTAAACGAAATTGCAAGAAATTAAATGCGAAAAGCAGATGGTGTCGAAAATGCTCGATTTTGTCCACTTGACATTCCATTTAATGAGCTGAAAATGAAAGCAAAAATTAAAGACATATAAAAATCAAACACACCATCTATTAGAGCAAAAAATTATCTACCAAATGACATGAAATATTTTGCGAAAGCGTTTCATTTATGAATATTTTTTTAACTTGAAAAAACGCTCACGAATTATTCCTCAACCCAATATTATGAGATAGAGTAAGACTGTAAAAGCACAACTCAGGACATACTGAAAGACTCATTATAGAAAAGAATAAAAATGTCAAAGACATATATAATGACTTGATAAATCTCATATTTAAGATCTCAAAGATAGTAATAAGGATAGGAAAACAGTCAACATCTCTCCAAACTATAAGTATACTTCTCGAGGAAGGAAGAAGATACTGAAATATTCAACAAAAATGTCAGGACAAACTGAACGAAAAAGAGCAACAAGACTCAAGTAAATATATCAAATATAGAACTAAATATATACTAAAAGACTTTACAAAACCAACTAGAAACGGGAAAACAGAACTAAGATATTTGAAAGACTAAAAAAGAATCCAAAGAAAGAAGACTTTGAAAACAAAAGGAAGAAGACCAAACTAAAAATCTCAAAGACTGAAAAAAAGGACAAAGTTAAAGGCTAAACACAGACCAAATGAAATATTTTCCATACAGATAAAAGGACATGTTGAAATATTAAACAAAAACCCCACCAACCATCTCAAAATTAGAACAAAGGACTGAAATACAAAACAAAGACTTCAACTGAACTTCTCGATGAAAGAAGTCAGGGAAATATTCAACAAATATCGACCTAGACATTTCGAAGACAGAACCAAGGATGTATATTAAAAGATTAAAAGAAAGACAGAAAGAAATTTCTTGAAGACAGCTGTACGAACATGTTGAAAACTCAACAAAAAATCCAATAAAAAATGCGTGGATATTTAAAGAATTAATACATATTAAACTAAACATGTCAAAGAAAAACTAAAAGATATGTTGAAAGAGTTAATAAAAAACCCAATTAAATATCTTCTAGAGAAAACTGAGACTGTACTGAAACACTGAATAAACAAATTAAAAACACTTTGAAAGACTCAACAAACACAGACTGAAAATGCCAATAACAAAAATACTGAAAGACTTAACAAAGACCCATATAAACATCTCGAAGACTAAACTTTGTATTCATTGAAATTTTCAACATAGACCTAAATAAAGATTTTCAAAAATATGACTCAGAACATATCTAAATAATTAACAAAGATGCCACAACATATCTTGAACACGGATAAAAAACGATATACTGAAATTTTGAGCCAAGGCTCATCCAAGTATGTCAAAATCAAAATAAACTATATTCTGAAAATGTCAAACAATAAACTAAAAAACACTGAACATCCAATTTAAAGGTCGTCGACAGAAATAATGACGTACCTAAAGATTTAACAAGCATCGTATTAAACATATAAGGAAGGACGAACTGAAAGACTAGACAAAAACACATTTAAGTATTTCGAAAACAGAATAATGAGTGTTGAAATATTCTACAAACACCTACCTAAAGATCTAGTAGATAGATCTAAGGACATAAAGAAAGGCTGAACAAAGACTTAAGAAAATATCAAGATAAACCTAAAAACATGTTGAAATGCTTAACGAACAAGCAACTTAACATTTCGAAAATAGAACCAAGCAAGTACTAAAAGACACGCCAAAAATTCATCTAATAATCTCTAAGATAGTGCTAAGAACATATTAAAAGAACCAACTAAACATTTGTAAGACATAATAACTACAAGAGTAAATATAGACCAAGCTGAAACTTTGAAAGACAGAACTGAGGATACACTTAAAGATTCAACAAACAATCATGAAATCATCTTAAGGACAAAACTAAGGACCAAATGAAAATCTCATCAACTATTCAGCGAAATATCTCAAAGACAGAAGAAGGAATACACTTAAATAGTGAATACCGACAGAGGTAAAACTCTAAAGACAAAATTAAGAACGTACATAACGATTTAACAAAGACCAAGCTATAGATATGAAAAAATGAACCATAGTTGTATTGAAAGACTCAAAGAGATTAGTCTAAGGATGTAAAAGTTAAAACTGAGAACGATTTGGAATATTCAACGTTAATTAGGCTAAAGGTCTTAAGACAAAACACAAAATGAAGTCATACCGCAAGGCTAAATAATTTAAACATCTGAGAATTAAAATTAATAACACACGAATGACTGAAGAAAGACTCAAGTTAAAATGTTGAAGTCAGATTTCATACATACTGAAACACTGAATAAAGATCCAACTGAAAATCTTGAAGTGGAAACTAAAACTGAAATTTTCATCAGAGAAACAATTACGCTTCTGAAACACAAAAATGAGACTACAAATGAATGGCTTAACAAAGACACAATTAAGGAAATAAATACTAAACAAAAAGCTGTGTTCCTTTGTAATTAAACACAAAGTTACATAAAGAGCTATCTGTGCTCTACTCACCATAGATGTCGAAACCGATTTACAAGCACTGTAAGTCCGCAATCATACCGTTGTGCCAATGAGGGACACAAAACAAACAAACATCTCAAAAACGGCAGTGACGAAAAAAAAAATTAAAATCTAAAGCTCTCAAAAACATAACAAATGAAATACCAAAAGATTAAACAAAGACCAAATTAATTATGTTTCGACTGATGTTATGCTTCTTTATTACTACAAATAGTGCTTTTTGCCACTCCTTTTCAAAAGTCACTAAAATTAACGTGCTGCTCTGATGGTAATGGTATATTTCACATTGCATTTATATCAGACATTTGTTCTATAGTATTCTTCTGTGCTATCAACCCAACTTGTCCTTCAGTAATAATAGTCGCAGGTGTTGCTTTAGCCGGTTTAGTATCATTCTTAATATTACTGCCAATTCCAAAACGTCTGTATGGATTTAGTAGTTGCTGGACAACTGGATTTAGTGAGAAATGTAAGTGA
The DNA here is from genome assembly GCF_004210375.1 of Tachypleus tridentatus. NCBI lineage: Eukaryota > Metazoa > Arthropoda > Merostomata > Xiphosura > Limulidae > Tachypleus > Tachypleus tridentatus. The sequence goes on along the minus strand of NC_134827.1, from coordinate 88,477,538 downwards.
AAAATTGTATTTATTTAGTAAGAACAAGTTTATTGTAATTACTAATTTCAAACTGCCTTTTGTGTTTAGTCATTTCACAAACTGTCTTTTAGTGTGTCATTTTGTTTTTGAAAAGCTAAATAGGAAGTTTTTCCATGATTCAGTACTTCCTTAGTTATTTTTTCAGCCTGTTTATTTCGAACGTCTTACTGTACGCCTTTTTATTCCATCTTTGAATTGGATTTTAGTTAAGTAAGTTAATATTTCGTAGCTTCTATCTTTCAGATAACTTATTGAGTTTTTGTTGAGTTTTGTAGTGTGTCCTAACAATATTCTATGAAATGTGTAGTTCAGTTGTTTTCGATTTGTTTAGTTGTGTCTTTGTTTATTGTTTCGGGAAGGAAGTATTGCTGTCTTCGAGATAATTACTTTGGTCGTTAGAGAGTCTTTTAGTATGTCCTCATTTCTATTCTTAAGGAACATGGGTTCAGTTACCGTTGAGAGTTTCATATTAGCCTTGGTTCTTTCTTTGAGGTTTTAGTTGGGTCTTTGTTGAGTCCCTCAATATAATCTTATTTATGTCATCGAAATATTTATCTTTGACTTTGTAGAGTACTTTAGAATGTGCTTAGTGCTGTCTTCGACATACTTAGGTTTGTTAAAACTGTTAGTATGTCATTACTCCATCTTTAAGATATTTTGTTTGACCTATTTTTGAGTCTTTCAGAATTTGTTTTTTTGTGTCTTCGAGATGTTTTGTTGCGTTTATAAAAACATAATTCTGTCAGCAAGTTGTCTAGTTGTTTTGTTAATTCTTTCAAGATATGAATTATGCGGGTTTTCAAATGTTTAGTTGGACATTTGTTGAATCCTCTGTCTTTTAGATCTTTTGTTATGCCTTCCTCCATCTTTCAATGTCCACAGTACTAAAATTTCGGTGGTGAATAAAATTTTATGGATGAGTGAAAATTAGGTATGAGGTACTCTGTAGAGGAGAGTTAATTTTCTCTATCTTCATCTTTTCAATTCGTTTTAGCCAAAATATTTCACCTAACTAATAATACTTAAGCAAATAATGTATCAAAAGATAAATATCACACTTTAAAAACTGCAACTAAGTATAAAGTGGTAAAACCTTCCAATTGTTTCAGTTGACATAATGATGTGATTAGATGATTGGTGTAATATTCTATGTATCTATTGAGTTTTATTCATCAAAATTAACTGATTTTTCTAGATACATAACATTGATGAAATAATTGACAAGTTGGTATAAGGTTCTATGGTCAGAGTCACACTTGATATAGAAAGCTTCATAAAGGAACAATAGTAATAGATAAAAAAATTTAATTGTGTCAAATTTTTTCATTGTCATAATTTACTCCAGTTCACAGTCAGAATCAGGATTCTCCTCATCATTTTCCATTTGCGAGTTTTTATAATCTCCGTAACACTTACAGGCCTTGTTAAGTATAAATGTAACTTTTAGTTGCCACAAAACCTATAAAAAAGAACAGTTTCCTTGCCAAAATGCCATTACAATGATGAAGAATAAATTGGTGCATCTGTACTGAGATAACAGAAGACAATGGTATCACAACTTATACCGGCCTTCTTTGTCTGCATTCATTTTTCTCTTCTTAACTAGTCATCTAGACTTTGGCCAAAAACTGTAGCAAGCGTAATTTGTTGCTACTACATGAAAGAAACCACACTAAGCCAGTTAGTTGCTTTGTTTCTTTTCTCTATATCACACCTTCTATTGGTTTAATTGAACACCTGCACTTTTGTTTTCCATCTTTAGTAAACAATAAATTGTCACATCGATATAATGCAACGTGCACTAAAACAGAATATACTGAGCCACAAGTCTTCTTTTATCCCTTTGGTATCATTTGATAAAAATTCAAGTGGCTCAATTATGTAGGAAGTTACTGTGTTTGAGGTTGAAGATGATGGCTTTCAACATTTTGTATATCTGTCTCATGCAAAAGAACACTTTTATTTGTCTTTCTCACTTAACTACTTAGAAGGGTAAAATGGCTGATAAACCCATTAAAAATAACATTTTATAGTGTTGTTTTATCATCAAATATTAGCAATTCTGGATAACTACTGCCAATCAATATTAAAGACAGCTGAAGGATAGTTCTCTTCCTCAATCTGAGTAACTTGCTCATCAGTGAGAATGTACCCATTATGTATGTAAAAACGGATGGTATGGATAGAGAAAGCTTTATGTATAGGAGCAAACAACGTTTCGACCTTCTTCGGTCATCGTCAGGTTAACAAAGAGAGAAAGGGGTACTGACAGATAGCGGGCCACATGTTTGAAGAAGGTTGTATAATTGAGTGTAGGAATGTAAAGGGTGTGCTTATATGTTTGATATATTTATCATTATAGGTATAAAGGTGCTCCTTCATACTGGTTTATTTCGGGCTTCAAGTTCTGCATGAGTAAGGCTTCTTTAGTTTTGAGTTTGTTTATGTTTGTTTCTTTATTTAGTATTTGGGTGTTTTTCATGGTTATGTTGTGTTTTTTATTTGCAGTATTCGAAAACGAGTGAAGGTGACTTTTTGTGTTCTTTGAAACTGGTTTCCATTTAACTACTTGTTTCTTCAATATAGAAGTCGTGGCAGTTATCACATAATATTTTATAAATAATGTTGGTGTTGTGTTTGTCAGTGTAGTTTTTACATAGTATAGACCGTTGTTTTGTGCCTGGTTTTCGAATAAATTTGATATTAACTGAAATGTCATATTTTGCTACTAGTTTTCAACAAATATTGGTTATTTTTCTGCTGATGCCGGGAATATATGGTATGCACCAGTATATGGTTTCGTGATTTTTTAAATTGTGAGATATATTTACTTTCGTTAGTTGACTTTGCTTTTTGTCAAGCTGTGTGCGAATAATGTTTTCTACGGTTTGTGGAGGAAACTTATTGATGTTGATGAAGTATTGTTTTATTTTGTCTAATTCGTCGTTAATTTTATCTGGTGAGCATATTTTTATGGCTGTGTTTATTTGGTTTCTTAGTGTGTTGAGTTTTTGTTTTGTTTTATGTGCTGAGTCCCAAGGAATGTATAGTCCAGTATGGTTGATTTTTCGGTGAATTCTTGTTTTAAATTGTGTATCGGTTTTTGTAATTTTGAGGTTGAAAATGATGTTTGATTGCTTTCTTCCTGTTTACATGTGAACTTAATGTTGGGATGTATAGAGTTAATGTGATTGAAAACATTAAGTGTGTGTTCTGTAGATATGAATCTCGCAATCATGCGTCTACATATCTGTACCAGTATAGTGGTGGATATAATGCTGTGTTAATTGCTTGTGTTTCAACTTGTGCCATAAAAATATTGGCTAGAACTGGTGATACTGGATTTCCCATGTTTAGGCCATTTGTTTGTATATAGTTGTGGTTGTTGAACATGAAGTTTGTCTTTATCGTGGTGAATTCTATGAGGGTTGCTAACTGGTTACTGGAAATTTCTATAGTTGGGTTAGGGTCTCAGATATAGAGTTCTAAGGCTATCTTGCAGGCTTCAGTGGTCGGGACTTCTGTAAAGAGGCATATAACATTGAAACTGGCCATTAAAGCTTTATGATTAAGTTGATTAAGGTTAGATTTGAAATTAAAAGAGTCTTTGATGAATGAGCTGGCTGATGCTACATGGAGAATGCCCATGCTATGTATTTACCTAGATTGTAATTAGGCGATTCATATGTGGACATTATTGGTCGTAATGGACAATCTGGTTTATAAGGTTTGGGGATGCCGTATATTTGTGGTGTACGTGAGTCAGTTTTACTTAGGTAGGAATAAAGTATTTGTGAAATTGTGTTGGCTTTTTTCATTTGTAGTAGTAATTTGTTTAGTTGTGTTTCGTGTGTCTTTGTTAGATTTGTGTGTACTGGTTTAAATTTGTTCGTGTCTGATAGGATGTTCTTCATTTTTTGGATGTATTAATTCGTGTTCATTATGTCTATAGCGTTTCCTTTATCTGCTTTTAGAATTTTAATGTTTTTTCTTGTTTTAGGTTTTTAATGTCTCTTTTTGTAAGATTGTTTTTTAGCTTTGCCTTTTGTGAAATTATGTTGATGGTTTTGTGAGAAAATTCTTTGAAAAAATCGTTTAAGATGTTGTTTTTAGATGTTTTTGGAAAATATAAATTTTTGTTTTTCATAGGAAGTTTGGCTCTTAGATATCAATAGATTTGTCGAAGTTGTCTTCTTTCTGTTGGTTGTTTTCGTTTGTTTTTTTGCTGTTTTTGTTTTCTGTTGAAAGTATCACAAGTCTTCTGGCTAGATCTTCTAAATATGTTTTAATTTCTAAAGTTGAAATGTATCTAGGTGCTATTGCGAAGTTGAGTCCTTTGTTAAGCTGATGTATCTCATCTTTGTTTAATTGTTGCACACCACAAATATACGGCATCCCCAAACCTCATAA